>NC_136497.1:79010615-79200615 GCF_053919585.1 Euprymna scolopes | reverse complement strand
TGTAAGAAGTGTTAATGCAAATCCAACCACCACTACTAAGGACATTTTAGAAAATCTGGAGTCTTCTGGCATAAAAATATAAAGGCAAACATTGCAAAGGACTCTGAATGAAAGTGGTCTGAAAGGAAGAAGACCAAGAAGGACTCCAGTGCACACCGGAAAACACCTTGCAGCACGTCTAAAGTTTGCTAGGGCCGATGTGAATTCTCCAGAGTCCGTTTTCTCAAGTATTTTGTAGACTGACGAAACAAAAATTGAATTGTTTGGCCATATGGATGCTTCTTACGTTTGGAGGAAGAAAGGAGAAGCTTACAACCCAAAGAACACCATACCCACGGTGAAACATGGTGGTGGTAGCCTAATGTTTTGGGGCTCCTTTTCGGCTAGTGGTCCAGGTAGTTTGGTCAAGATAGATGGAACCATGAAGAAGGAGCAATATTTGGAGATACTCCAGAAAAACATTAGACAGGATGTGGAGAAGTTCCATTTAGAACCAAACTGGGTCCTTCAACAGGATAATGATCCAAAACATACTGCCAAAATAGTCAAGAAATGGTTTGAGAATAATCAAATTAATGTTTTGGAATGGCCTAGCCAGAGTCCCGACCTGAACCCTATCGAAAACCTCTGGCACATATTGCAAACTGAGGTTAAAAAGCGGAAACCTAGAAATTTGAGGGATTTGGAGAACTACTGCATTGAAGAATGGTCAAAAATCAGTGTTGATGCTTGTAAAAACCTTGTTGATAAATATCCAAAACGGTTACAGGCAGTTATTAAGAATAAAGGGCATGCTATTGACTATTAGTAAGAGAGGTATGAATAATTTTGAACTAGTGCCATTATTGTCTTTCTTTGTATAATGTTTCAAACTTGCATAATTTATTTATTTGTTGAGTTTAAATTAAATGCTTATGCTTGATTTATTGTTTTAAATACCTTTAATATTGTCTACCTTCTGGTTTGAGCAATATTCTTATAGAAATCTCAAAGATCCGAGGGGTATGAATAATATCGGGCACAAGTGTATATATATATATATATATATATATATATATATATATATATATATAAAGCTGAACGTCTGTGTGTGTGTGTGTGTGTGTCGTCACGCATAGGCTTCTATATGGTTGAGTAATAGAAGATGTATCGAGGATCAGGAATGGGTATGTTTGATCTGTCAGAACGGTGGTTCATAAAAATTGTGGGGTCTGCGTTAGCGCCTAGCTCCTAAAGTATGGAAATAAAAAAATGAAAAAAAAAAGACAATGGTTTTTTATATACATGTACGTAAGAATACTTTGATAAGTATGTTTCAACTTTAATAGGGATGGTATAATAAAATTGTGGGGTCTGCGTTCGCGACTGTACTCTATGGAAATATGGCACAAACTTTAACAAAGACTTTCCATATCTATTTGCGTAAGTATACTTTGATAATTATGTTTTAGTTTGAAGGAATATGATATAATAAAATAAAATGTAAATATGTCACAAAGTTTAACAAGTTTTTTTTTAAAGAGATGAGGGTCTACAATAACACCTTAACTTTAATCTTAATTAACGTTAGCTTTTATTTATTTTTTTAGTTGAATCATATTGTGTCGAATAGATTCACCTCATAAATTCACGTTCTTATTAAAGTGAAAGCCAAAAAAAATCGGAACTTTAGACAATTCTCGACACAAATTTTGCATAACTCTGTGTTTTCCTTTTCCACTTGCACGTGGCACTCTTTCGACAATAGAGAAATAGAGAAATAATAAAAAAAATAAGAACGTTACTTGTTATCGTGTCAAAAGAAGGAAAACAATCCTGCTCACGCAATTACGTGTCATTTTAAAAACATTTGCATAACCTTTTCATTTTTATTTGTTTAAGCTTTTTTGTCAGTGTACTAGAAGGAATTCAGTTGATTACAACCCTTTCTGCCTGTTCCTTACATTACAATAGTACAACCCTGAATCCGACGGCGCAATTCTACACCGTTCAATACTGTAAAACTGAAACGAAGCTGTTCTGCTTTAAAAGGGCGACATTTTCTTCTTATTCATATTTATATCGATTCTGTGCTTTAAAAAACTAAAGTAATTACGTGTTTACTTTTTTAATATCCCATTTTGCTGTTTCGGATTATTTTACTAAAGTAAGTAAAGCTTCATTATTTTTCAAAACTGTTTTTGTTTCTTTATTTTTCGATATTTCGTCGATATTACTTAGTAAGAGTGTTTAGCAGAAAAGCCAACAAACGACTACCCCAAAGAATAAATATACAAGAAATAAATGTAACCATAGCCAATAAAAGTTCAGTTCATGATTTTTTTTTGTTTTGAAATAGCTTGAAATGCTCTTTACTTGAAATAATTTTACCGAACCGAAATTAAAACGAAATTTTAGGCGATAACTACTTAAATGAATTTTTATATAAACTACACATGCCATAATCGAATATTCCTTAAGCACAAAATAACGGAAAACATTAAAATATGTTTATAAATATTCCTTACGTTGACGGAACTCTCTTAAATTGTTAACACAGAATGCTCAGATGCCCCTCCTTCAAATTGAAAACGGGGCTCTCCATTTCAAAGTCGCTGCCATTTTGATTTTTTTAAACCGGTTCGTGAATTAAAAAAAAAATTTTACAAACTACTTAAAAATACAAACCAATAAACTTTTCTACCATGAAGTAACTTTTATTGACTATGGTAACATTTATTTCTTGTATATTTATATTATTATATATATAATTATTTGTTTACTATAATAATTTTTAAATACCTACAAACACTAGTGTTTCATTCTTTCGGGAATCTTCAGTGCAGGGTGTCACGATTAATACCAGTCGAACGATTCGAACCCCGCATCACGAGACATATCTGGCTCGGTTTAGCGAAGACCCAATCCATTCGGCTACCATTAACCACGTGAAATAACGCCGAATTTAAAGATTTTAATTTTAAATGTTCATCACGTCAGTCAGACAGTGATCTAATCGTTATACGATGATCTATGCATAAGAGCTAAATTGACCGACTTTAATTCAACTGTAAGTGCTCAACGATAAGAAACGATTTTCTTAAAGGGACTGTCATATTATTATATATATAACATTTTCTCTTTGTAAGGAAACATCAAGTTGTTGGTCATTCTTGGCTACGAGTGGAAACAAAGTTGATATAAAAAATATATTTTCACGAAAAGTATCCTTACTTTCATCATATTTTGCTTAGGGTAAAATTTTTGAGTATCAAAACCTATCTCTTTACAACCCCCTCCTTTTCATAACCTATCATACTTTCATCAATCACAGTCCATTTTCTGTAGGCTGTCTTTTAATCCAGTCAACCACGGGTACTTCTGCTAGTAAATATATATATATATATATATATATATATATGTATATATATATATATATATATATATGCAATTTGGCTCTGTGTGTGTGAGTTCCTTCCATATAGACTTCGAAACGGCGGAACAGATTTTCTTTAAAAATTTCGGAAGTATAGTAAATAAGTCTGGGAGCGATCTTAGTTTAGTTTGTCTCAGAATTATTACGGATAATCGATAATCAAAACAGTTATTTTAATTTATCTATTATCAGTAAAGCCATTTTTCCATGTCGTCGCTTAGTAACAATGACGGAACAACTGACTGTAAAAATTCTACTGTAAGTTAATAGCTGGTTTAAATTGTTTTCTTGTTTTTTTCGCATGACGTGGTGTGTAAGTTCAAACTCCGCACGTAAATTTCTTAGGTTTTTTTTCATTAACTGCAAAGAATTTTATAAGACTTGAAAATTAACGTGTTTTTTTTTTTGTTTTTTTTTTTTTTAGCATGATGTGATATGTAGACGTAAATTTCTTAATGTTAACCGGAAAGAAGTTTATATAAAATGATTTTATAAAAGAAACAGTAAGTTCTCTAGCATGCAATGAAAATAATATATATATATATATTGGGCTAAATGACTGCATTTCTTTAATGGATAAATTCCAGTTTGAATGAAAGAGTAAAGGTAACTTAAGTATTATAATTATGTGCTTCTAAACCAAAGGAAATCGTTAATCTTCAGATTTTGCAACAAACTTATAAAACAAGATTTTTTTTATTTAGAAAATGCAGATTTTTGTCTAAATCACTAAAGTTTCCTTCACTTTTTTGGTCAAAATCTGATGAATTGTTACATGGAAAAGGGTTGTCTGCTTTCCCTGTAAATAAGAATATTAGATAAATGAAAATGAGATTAGGATAAGCCTAGAATCGAACCCTGTAGGCAAAGTTTATAAATGGAATGTAAGAAATTTAGTCTATTGTTAAATTCTATTAGAATAGTTAAATATTGTTTATATCGGAAAAAGAGTTGAGTGTCCATTCATTTAGAAATCAGAATATTAAAAATGTCAGCTAAAGGAATCGACAAAGCAAATTAAAAAATATCTTGTTAAAAAATAGGTTAGATTATAATTGAGGATTCTTTTGTTTGCCAAAAGTGTGTTTTGGACAAACATATGTTAAGCCACATGAAAATTAGTCATGTTTGAAAACACACTGCTGACGTCATAGACAAAGGGAGATTCTCAATATAGGATCTAAGAGTAAGTTAGTCAGTCAGTCAGTTGAGAAGTCCGTCAGAGAGTTGATCAGCCAAGAGTTGACATAGTCAGAGGAGTCCCATAGAAGCGAAGAGTAGAAGATTAACCATGTAGATCCAAGTTTGAATTCCTGACATCATCAACCGGCTGATTAGATAGATGAAGAAGTCATCATTATGTTGTAACTGTTGTCTTGTGTCATCATTCACGAACGAAAAAGGTAACTGTGTAAACCCTTCCAAATTGTGTCCCCATATCATCATAAGTGAAGTATCTCCCTCTCCTCTAATGTGTTAAAAGAAGTGTAATATATATAAATGTCTTCTCTCCCTCTGATCACGATCGTCATGTCTGTATTACATGAGTCCCGCTACATATGTGGCCCAATATGAACTCCACGTCATCTCCAATATGTACCCCTACACAACAGAATCACGGATTTTGATGACAATAAAAATATAGGAGTGTAAACTATTCGTTGACCATCATTCAATCACGGCCATCGTCAGGTCTCCCTGAAAGAAAGTATATTTGGTCCTTGTTAATGAAGCCAAAGATGGCTTCTGTTACCGGGTTCAAATCTATCGACTGGTGTTAATCGTGACACCCTGCGCTACTGGTTCCCGAATGGATGAAACACTAGTGTCTGTAAGTATTAATAATTATTACAGTAAATAATTGTCATCCCCTATAAGAAACGAGTTTCTTATAATTGAGCACTTTCAGTTGAAATAAAAAGTCGGTCAGTTTAGCTCTTATCCGCAGATCATCGTATAAGGATTAGATCACTCTGGAAGATGGCTTCTGTTATCTGGTTCGAATTTATCAACTGGTGTTAATCCTGACACCCTTCACTGATGATTCTGAAAGGATGAAACACTAGTGTCTGTAGGTATTCAATGATTATTATAGTATATATGTATATATATATATATATAATTATTATTATTATTATTATTATTATTATTATTATTATTATTATTATTATAATAGGAAATATATGTTTGAATGGATTTTTTGTAGCTCCTATATATACATCTTTATTATCACTAAAATTATGATATTCTGCGTTTTTTATGTATAATCTATTCACGCAAATTTGTATGATTTTAAGTAGTAGCTATCGTAATAGGGTAACTTCTTTTCCAAGTGTTAGTGCTATTTCTTTGATTATTACTATTATTATTATTATCATTATTATTATTATTATTATTATTATTATTATTATTATTATTATTATTATTATTATAATAAAGTATCTGTATTGCTAGTGTTTATATATTTCTATACAAGTATAACTATGTTATTATTATTTCTATTGATATCTTTTTGTAAAGTTTATTGTTTTTAGGGCAATATTTATCCATTATCCTAGAAAATACTTGTCGAATCTGTGTTTTCGTTTCATTATTAAGAAGTGGTTCATATAAGTATGAAAAATGATGTATTCTTGTAATCAAATCCTTTTTATTTTTGCTATAAGGATAAGAAAAAAACAGGAAATGCATAATCGTAAGATGCATCCATTTGATGTGTGCATTTGTTGACGAAAATGATATTTCAAACTTAAGCGTGACAGACTAATAAAAATGTTATTTCACACAAAAATGTGACAGACTGATGTAAAAAGCAAATTTAAACTTGGGTGTGACAGACTTACGAAAATGCTATTTCACACTTTCGTTCTTCTGTGATTCGATTCTTTGGATTATCGATTTTCAATATCAGAAAGATTTCGTTACTTATCTAAGAACACTCCAAGACACATTGGAATTTGGAATATAGACATTTTGTCATATATATATATATATATATATATATATATATATATATATATATATATATATATATATATATATATATATATATTACAAAAGTGGGTACATCCCTCACATTTCTCTAAATATTTAAGTATATCTCTACATGGGACAACACTGAAAAAAATGATTTTTTGACACAATGAAAAGTAGTCTGTCTGCAGCATATATAACAGAGTTAATTTATTTTCCCTCAAAATAACTCCAAATATAGCCATTAAAAGTTAAATCCCTGGCAACAAACGTGAATACACCCCTAATCAAAAGTTGTCAATATTAACATACAACATATCAACTCTCAGTATTTTATGTGGCTACCATCATTATTAAAAACTGCTTTTAATCTTCTAGGCATGGAGTTTACCGGAGCTTCACATGTTGCCACTGAAATGCTCTTTCAGTCTTCAATTACGACGTCACGGAGCTGGCAGATATTTGAGACTTTGCGCACCTTCACCTTCTGCTTGAGTATGCCCAAAGATGTTCTATTGGGTTAAAGTCTGGAGACATGTGTGGCCAGTTCATCATCTTTACCCTCAGCCTCTTCAGTAAAGCAGTGGTTGTGTGGGATGTATGTTTTGGGTATTTGTCTTCATGGAATACTACTCTGCGACCCAGTTTCTGAAGGGAGGGGATCATGCTCTGCTGCAATATTTGACAGTACATGTTGGAGTTCATCTTTCCGTCAATGAAATGTAACTCTCCAATACTTGTAGCACTCATGCAGCTCCAGACCATGACATTCCCAACACCATGCTTGACTATAGGCATGACACACTTATCTTTGTCCTCCTCATCTGGTCGCCGCCACACATGCTAAGGCCATCGGAACCAAACAAATTAAATTTCGTCTCATCAGGCCATAGGACATGGTTCCAGTAACATATGGGCTTTGTTGACGTGTCTTCAGCAAACTGTTTGCGTGCTTTTTTGTGTATTGTCTTTAGAAGAGACTTCCTCCTGGGGTGACAGCCATGGACACCAATTTGATGTAGTGTGCGGCATATGGTCTGAACACTAACAGGCTTAGCCCCAACCTCTTTACTCTCTCCAGTAATGCTAACAGCACTCCTACTCTAATCTTTTAAAGAAAGTAGTTGGATGTGACGCTCAACACATGCGCTCAGCTTCTGTGGATGACCTACCCAAGGCCTGTTCTGAATGAAACCTGCTCTTTTAAAATACTGGATGATTTTAGCCACTGTGCTGTGTCGGAGTGTCAAGGTGTTAGTAATCTTCTTGTAGTCTTGGGCATCTTTATGTAGCGCAACAATACGTTTTTTAAGATCCTTAGAGAGTTTTTGCTATGTTGAAACTTTCAGTAACTGGTAGTGTGAGAGTTGCACTACAAATTTAAATACATGACCACATGTCATAATTACATTAATGAGTCACATGACATTGGAAAGAAAAAAAGTAGTGGTCAATTTAGACATTAAGGGATGTAGTTTTTTTCGCGTTGTACTCACTTTTTAGGGGTGTAGTTTCTTTGGAGTGTACTCAATTTTGTGGCCAGGGATTTCGCTTTTAACGGCTATATTTGGACTTATTTATAGGGAAAAATAAATTGACTCTGTTATATATGCTACAGACAGACTACTTTTCATTGTGTCAAAAAAATAATTTTTTCAGTGTTGTTCCATGAATAGATATACTTAAATATTTGAAGAAATCAGAGGAGGTACTCACTTTTGTGATACACTGTATATATATATATATATATATATATATATATATATATATATATATATATATATACATATATATATATATATATATATATATATATATATATATATATATATATATATATAGCCAATTATACTGATTCAATGAAATTAAAAAACCTTTATTCAAATCAAGGATTTTTTATTATTCCATGTAAGACAAAGAATACTTCCGAAATTTTATCTCCTTATCCTATAGGGTTTAGATGCCTACCATCTCTTCATAGGAGAAAATATTAGAAAATAGATATAACGGTATTCACCCTATTTGCTAAACTCAGTTAGACCTGGAAAATAATAAACAAAAATTGATTAAAATACAAATCACATAGCGGGGGAAATTGAAGAAAAGGATATAAAGGCTGCGCGTGCCTTTTAACAGTCTCACACAAAAACACACACTCACATTTCAAGCCATATTACTTGTCATATATATGCGCACACACAAACATACGCGCCCACGTCCACACAGGTACATAGATTCCCGTGCGCGTACATACACTCACATTCACGTGTATATACACACGCGCTAACGTACACACATGTACTCACACACGCGCACATATACGCACACAGATGGACGACGTCACCTCCTTTCAAAGGAAATCCACACATGCGCAAAAGACCAGCGGAAACAAGTATAAAACAAAGAGCAATAAGCGACTTCTTCCTTTTTAGGCCCAGCTTTCCAGCTGGTCGGTCTACGGACCGATCGCGCGTACCTCACACCACTTGCTACTATGTGGGGAAAAAGCTAACAGACCGCACGTACACATTCTCACTCTTTCTCTCTCTATCTACTACTGGTCCCTGAGAACACCTTCGCCTAGCTGACGGCTAACTGATGTCAACTCTCTATCCTTTTCTTTGTCTACACGATGGACTGCCATTTCTCGTTCCATTACATTACATACTTCTCTTCCCACCCGCGAACAAACGATAGTGACCCGAATTTGAGATGAACACACATTTCCTTTTCTTTCTACAACACCAGTCCCGCAATGAACGATGGTTACACCCGCGCGGACATGAACACATGTTATATCTAAAACATTCATTCTTCTAACAGTAAATAAACGACGTTTATCTTATCCATCAATTGAGTTTTTGTTTCCTTCAATTCCATTCGTTTCATTATTTCTTTTGTAACGGGATTAGGATTTATATATCCTAGTCCTCTACAAGGCTTAGTTCCAAATTGCGCGGTAAAATCCAAGGTAACTCTCCTTTAAAGTAGTGAGGTAATGAGATCCAAGCTGTATATTGTGTAATCCACATCATAGAGTAGAAACCCAAGTTGGGCATATTTCTGGAGTCATTTTTCTTCATGGGCCGGTGAAAAGATTTTTAAGGTCTGGTTGGATTTTTTTAATTATTTTTTTTTTATTATAAAGACCTTGGTATTACTGAAATTAACCCTTAGTGAGATAGGATAGGTAGAAAGGGATAGGGGAGAGGAGATAAATTTAAAATTAAGAGATGGATGGAGGGGGAGGAATACACACACACACACACATATATATATATATATATATATATATATATATATATATATATATATATATGTATATATAGCAGAGAGTAACCTCTATAGACAAGTTCAAACATGCTATAAAAAGCTATAAAAATGTTGAGTAGCCATTTTGGTAGATCAAGTTAGTCTTGGGTAAAGAGAAATTTTGCAATCTTTGTATATCCGAAGAAGTTAGCATTATCACCTTCAATAAACCCATAATAAATGCCAAGAATGAACTAGTGTTTAGATGTACACACAAGAAAAAATTTTAATACAGCCAACTTAAGATAAAATAACATAGACTCTATATATATACAGGTAAATGGGTAAAAACATAAAACTAAATGCATATCGCTTGTGAATAAAATCTAAGGTAAAACTTTGTGAATTAAAAAATGTTTTTTTAAAAATAAGTTCTCAAACATCTCATCTAACGTATAGAATGATACCTTCTTATTGTTAATTTACATTTTAAGTAAAAACACACCATACACACATTAACATAATGCACTTTTAAATTCTAACACATAATTGGCACTTCTGAGATCTTGTTAGAATACTACTCGAAACTAATATGTAACTTCTCAATTAACGAGCTTCATAATTCGTCCCCTTTTACTACCCACAAATAGTGTTAAACATTCCACATTGCAAAGTAATTTCCCGATCCAAACATATAAATATGGACGCGTAATACTCAATAATGCGTCATCCTTGTTGGTATTAGTGTGGCCCAACTCTAGAGCTTTAGTTGCATAACCCAATACACTTATTTTCAGTATAGCAGTATATGAGCCAATTTATTTTTATTATAATTAGTTTTATTACGTGCACTTATTATTATAATTAATAGAATGACTAGTTTTATACTTTCTTTGTATTTAAATTTATAATCTTTGAAGTGTGTATGCATGTATGTGTGCATGTATGTATAGATATAATTGTGTATGTGTGTGACTGTTTATATGTATGTGTGAGTATGTGTGTATATATGTATGGGTATGTGTATGGGAAAATATATGTATGTGTATATATATATATATATATATATATATATATATATATATGTATGTATATGTATATGCGTGTATATATATATATATATATATATATATATACATACATATATGCACGCCTATGGAATAAGCTACACTGAATATTCTGCGTTTCATCCACTATAGGATTCGTCAGGCTTATGCGCCTAAGCCTGACGAATCCTATAGTGGATGAAACGCAGAATATTCAGTGTAGCTTAATCGCCATATATATTTTATAAATTACTAACTAGCTCTACCTACGTATTGAGCACTTTTGAAGAAAATACTTAAAGTTTACGCATAAATCTATACTTTCGTATATTAAATTTATGTGAATAAATGAAGTAGTTATATATATATATATATATATATATATATATATATATATATATATATATATATATATATACAGTAGCGTCCAAAAGTTAAGGGCTAGTAAAACCTCAGCAAGTTTAACCATATATTTGAAACAAATACACACGAACAACAAAAATTACTTCACAATTATATAGATAACATGTATATCTTCAATGGGTCATAATTTCGTTAGCCTACACTAAGTATTTTTTTAATAACTACCATTTTAAATAAAATTGTTCAAAATTTGTGTGTCCAAAAGTTAAGGGCTAACACGATTGCGGCTTTTGTCCTTGCTGTGAATGGCTGAAATTACTAACTAACTAGTATTTGGTAAACAAACCCTTGCTATTTATGACTTCTTGACACCTCTTGGCACAGGAATCCACCAACTTCTTGCAAAACGCTGGCGTTATCGCACTCCATTCAACATGTAAGCACTACCAGAGTTCTTCTTGACTTTTTGGGCACTGAAGTTGAGCACGTTCACCAACTATTTTCCAGATATTCTCAATAGGATTAAGATCTGGACTCTGAGGGGGGCAACGCATCGTTTCAACTTCTTCCTCGTCTAAAAATGTTTTTACTTTCTTTGCAGTGTGACAAGGAGCGTTATCCTGCATGAAAATCGCAGGTTGATAGAGCGACAACCGGAGACTAGGAACTGCATGCTGCCATAGAATCTGCTTATAAACTTCTGCATTTATTCCACCTTGCAGACGAATCAGTGGTCCACAGCCTGCAGCTGACATAACGCCCCAAACCATTACACTTCCTCCTCCAAATTTCACAGTTTTTTCACGCACTTAACCTCCAATCTCTCACCAGTTCTTCGCTGGACATACGTGTTGCCATCAGATCCGATAACGTTAAACTTCGATTCATCACTAAAGTGCACACGGGACCAGTTTCCGGTTGTCCACACAACGTGTTCTTGGGCAAAAGCGAGGTGGAGTTTCTGATTCTTTTTGGAGATAAGAGGCTTCCTTGCTGGCACTCGAGATTGCAATCCAGAAGCGTGCAACCGGCGTGTAAAAGTTTGCCAAGATGCTTGAACAATAGACCTTTGCTTTAGTTCTCGAGATATTTTAGCAGCAGTGTTAAATCTGTCTTTAAGTGACATTTTGAAAATAAGATGATCCTGTCGAGCAGTTGTGATTCGAGGTCTACCAGATTTTGGGGCAGCTGCCACTGATCCTGACTGCTTGAAATGTGCCACAATACGCTTTACTACACTAGGAGATCTTCCTACGGTGTCAACAATCTCAGAAGTTTTCTTGCCATTACTATGAAGATGAATAATGAGCTGTTTTTTCTTCGACAGAAACGGGACGACGTTGTTTTGCTGCGATGTTGTACTAGTGTGATACAAACACTCATTTCTTTTACTCAATTACAATAATTTTAATGTTCTTTAGTAAAAAATTGAAGTAGGATTATTCATAGTACCTGTCTGGCAGCGAAACGACGTGTGTCGACTTCAGAATGAAGATGGACGTTTCTCTCTATTTTTATAGGAGAGCGAAGTCCACAAATGTAAAGTTATGAACCAGGGGCGATAAATCTTACCCGTTGGAAACTCCACTTATGTAAAGTATGTTAAGGGGCGATAACTCCTGTCCACTTATACAGTACCTTACTGTTATAATAATTAAAGATTATACCGCCTAGCCCTTAACTTTTGGACCACGAGAATTTGGACAAACTTTTGTGTTATTGGTCATAACTTCAAAAATATCCAACGGATGCTTATGAAATTTAGGCGAGACATGAGTGATGAGTATATCTATAAGTATACATGCATATTAAGTATTTTAAATGAACGGTTTTTCTTAAAAAGTAGTTACACTTGTCTTGAAACTACTAGCTCTTAACTTTTGGACGCTACTGTATATATATGCACAGTTATAGATGTGTGTTTTGTTATTTGACAATGTTTTTCTTCTTACATTTATAACATACATTTTTTGTACATTATCCATGTTTTCTTACTCTTATTAATGCTGAACAAGGTATATCGCAACTTAGATGTAAGGGGTTACAATTTGGAATCATGCTTACAAGGACATTATGTAGAGAGTTGAACAGCAAGATGTCTGCTCTTATTACATCGTAATATCTGCAAACTATTAGAGCTATTAATAGCTTTACTGCATCGATAGACATTTAGAGTGAAAGGGTGCGATTTTCCTGCTTGTCGGGTGTTTATCTGGAGAGGCTATGACGTATAAAACAAGCACAAAGATTTTTTTTCACAAAGGCATCACCACTTATCAAGGCAAAGAGGTCACTCGAGAATAAGGGTTAAAGAGTGTACAGTAGAAATTGGACAATATAGTAATCGTTAGCAATGGAAATTCGGTAAATTTGTTAACTTATATGGAACGGCTCATCAAAGACTTGTTTACGTTCGACTTGAAGACAACCATATTGTCGTCAGCTGGAAAGCAGGAAAACGGAAGACAATTCCATAGGCGTGCAGTTCTAAGAAAGAAGCTTTGTTCATGGAATCTACGTTTAGGTTTAGGCACAGATAAAGAATGGGGGAAATTATTGATAGTGTTTTCTGCTAGACGGGTGTATCTTGTGAAACGTTGCAACAATTCGACAGAAATTGTGGCTTGTTTGATAGTCCAGAACCTGATAAATTAGATAATCTTTTTTTAACCTTGGAAATAAGCGAGAGACTAGTAGCAGATGCACAATTTATATACATTTGTAACATTTTATTTGTCAGAGTGGCATGGCTACATTTCTAAGACCTTCCCTATATCTTATCCAAGCCAGGATACATGCTATCGATATGCTCAAAAAAACAATTTCGCTTATGGATTTCATTGTTCCATGTACACTGTAGAAATAAGTTAAAGAGAGTTTAACTAGTGTAATGTTGTACACATCTTTTTAACAGTGTCATTACTTTTTAATGGACCCAACACATTGTAGACTCCATCGCAAGGAACCGCAGAAACGAAAAAAAGTCGACACTTTTTTTTTGACAAAAGCTTTTATATCTGTTATTGCAAACAATGTATTTCTCTAAACATTGGAACAATTCATATCTCCTTTTTCGACCACGTCTGACTCTTTTCACGTGTATCGAACACGTCTTGAATACCACTTCTCTGAACCCTTGTGTTTACAAACACTTCCTTTTCCGCTCTCTCTTCTTGCAAACAGGTCTTCTCCAGTTCTATTATATCTTGAACACATCTTTTTTATGCTCTATCATGTCGTGGACACGTCTATATCTGAACACGTCCCGAATGTGTGCTTCTCTAAACACCGACCATGCCTGGAACACCACTCCTCCAAACACAGTTTCTTCGAACACGTGTCTCTTTTTTATCTCTGCTGTAACATCACACCGCACACAAGCTCAGTCATTTGCATATGCCTTCTGCTGCTGCTAACCCAGCGTCACCGACCTTGTTACACCAGAATTTACTCACTATTAGAGAATCCATTTTCTTCTAGGAAAATCGCAATGCTTTACAATCTGCCATTGATAAAATAAAAGCATGAGTTGATGAATAAATAAACCAAATTAAAAAGAAAAAAGATAAAATAGAGAAAAAATTGTTTTTATTTCATTACCTTTCTTATTGTTATCAGTAACCCAGCTGCCTTCAGGCATCAACCTCATTTTAGAAATTCAGATTGTCGGCCATGTTTGACAACATTTTTTACCAACCAATCAGAAGAGAAGATTCTTTCATTGGTATTTAATCACTGTGATTACACTATCCCTAAAACCTAGAAGAAAAAAAAAGGGCAGCAAAATTATTTTCTGTATTTATTTTTATTTTTCAAACAAAATAAATAAAATAAAATGGTCCTTAGTCTATTTAGGTTGTTAAAGTGGGGGAACTACTTGCACAAAATTAATAGTTTAAACACAGTGTGTGAAAAGGAATAATAAGCAAATCACAAAATAAAAACTATTTTAAAGGATTTCCGAATTGTATCAAGTCTTAAAAACGATCCCTTAAAGGCATGGGTTGTGTTTATATTTAATCCAAACTAATCCTGGTCAGCTCGAGCAAGATTAATGTATGCAATTAACTCAAATAGTTCAATGTGGTGAACCAAAGATTTATTGAGGAAAAGATTTTCAATTGGCTGAATGGGTAAGTGGAGCTGTCTGATTGGTTTAAATAAACACTTTTCAACCAATCATTTTTTGTTTTATTTTCATTTCCTTTATTTTTCCGTATTCTCAATACAGAGACAAATTATATTTTTATAAATATAAAAAAATATTGATGAATTTTTCGACTCTTTCAAAATGTTTCCCGTGTTTTTGACAACATCTGGTTCTCTTGTAGCTGATATCTCCCTGATTCTGCTTTCACTTTTTTCTCGCTCACCTGCACATTAAATAATAGGAAAGCATAGCATATTATTTAATTAATACACTTCTTATTGAGATAAATATTTTGTATTCTTTATCCATTTATTTATTCCTCATAAAAACAACTACTAGAGGACGAGGATAACAGCCACAATAAATAAATGGATAAATAATGAAAACATAGCTTTTTAAATTTAGTAATAAAATAAAAACTTAAACAATAATTAAATAATTCAAAACCAGAAAAATGATTTTTGTTTTAATTTTATTATTTTTACCATATAATAATTTATATTAGTTGATTACTAAATTTATAAACCTTTTTTTTCATAGTATTTTCACGTAAAATTCAGTTATTATGATATTTTTGTTTCATTAAATCGTTAGGTAATTTCCTAGAATAACTTTTAAAATTTAGTAATCAAGTAAAAAATGGATTTTTTTTACTGTGCAATAAGTTATATCAGCGTGTTAATGGCCGTTTTGGGTATAAAAATGGTCCACTGATGTCGGCCCACTACAACGAATTCAGAATAGGAGCAGGTGTGCGAGAGAAACCTAAAGTATGATCAGGGAGATATCCGCCCCATGAGAACGCAAAATAATACATAGTTGATAACTGATATGCACATTTTAATAATGGAAGTGATATGGCAAAATGGATATATGAAGCAAGTTTGCTATTCTTTTTTTTATTTTGGAATTTGTTTAAATATAAAACATGGTCCATAAATCAAATATTTTTTTTAATAATTCTGGAAATAGATAAAAAAGTTAATAATTTGAGAAAATTATTACATTTTATAATTTCTCTTAAGGTTGGTTGGTTGGTTTTGTTTTACGGCATATCAACCCTTTTCAGGTTATTTAATGCCGAATCCAAAGATTTTGAAGACAATTTTTTTAATAGAATATATTTATTGTTTTCAAGTCGGTTTCTATTTAACCCATAGTTGGAACCCTAACAGGTACTACCTCTCTGGGTCAGAGTGGATCTGGGAGCAATGGTAATTAAAGGGTGGCTCCACACTCCCCAAAGTCTACAAGCTGGGGCCTCACCACTGGATATAGTTTAAGGTCATATCCAGGATCCCCATTGAAGGACTTTTGCCCTCTGCAAGGGGGCAGTCGGTGTATTCTAATGCCCCACCGACAGGGCCTTCTCTTCAGGTAAAGAAAACAAGCGAAATATTTTACCTATGTCTAATCCTTGCAAAGTATTTTTGAAAGATTTATATTAGTCCTCACGCGAAAGTGCAGAACACAAAATGTTTTAAATAATAATAATAATAGAATAACAATAGCAAAGACTTCCGCTGGCGAAGACTACTATTAACCGTAACCAGTTATACATTCGTTTTGAAATTTTCTTCTCTATTTTTCGAGTTATGTACTGAATATTTGTTAATGAAGCCTATATGAAATATGTTCCTTATTAAATTTTAAAGATTTTCTATTCTGAAAGAAGTTTTAAAATATTTAATCTAAAAAAGTTATTTTTAGGTTTTTGTTAAAAAAAAATCACATTTTCTCATTATTCAGACCTGTATTACAAAGAAGGGGTTGCAAAAAATGAGTTTTGGTGTGAGGATAAATACAAATTGAAACAGAGAGAATATTCAGACCTGTAATAATACAAAGAAGGGGTTGCAAAAATGAGTTGTGGTGTGAGGAGAAATACAAATTGAAACAGAGAGAATATTCAGACCTGTAATAATACAATGAGGGGGTTTCAAAATGAGTTGTGGTGTGATGAGAAATACAAACTGAAATAGAGAGAAGGAGAGTTTTAAAATATAATCTTAAAAAGATAAGATACAAGTTAGAAAAGCATTTCATCCAAGGCATGAAAATAGTTAAACAAAATGTATAGGATTTAAAAATAAAGGTACAAGATTCACTTTGAAATTTATTTATTTTAAAGTGCACTTTTATAAATTTTACAAAGTAAGGTATAAAAATTATATTTAATATAAATATTTAATTTAAATTGAATCAAAAACTAACCTTGCCTTGGATTTATCTTACGTAATGTACATTTTGGTGCACTTTAAAAACATTATCTTTCATCTAGCAATTAATGATATAGATATAAAATTTTCAAGATAAATAAATTTTTCAAGATGAATAAATTTCAAATTGAATCTTGTACCTTTATTTTTAAAGCCTACAGTAAAAACATTTGTTTAACAATTTTCATGCCTTGGATGACATGCTTATCTAACTTTTACTTAACTATTTTTGTATCTCCATTTAAAAAAAAATTCAAACAAATTATCATACAATGCTACCACTAATTACCTATGTCCATTTAATGTTTTATTAATACTATTCATTGATTTCTACAATTAAATTTCTTTATTTCTTTATTTAATTTAAATTATTTTTTCTAATCCGGACTAATCAACTGAGTTATATTGTTGCGATTCTATGTTAGTTTCGTATCTGGAATTTGCTTTGTTTATTTACAAAAATATCGGCTACCCTATTTATGTGATTTAAGAGAAGTTTTTGTTTAAAACCTAATCAATAAGGAAATATATAAATATATAAATATATATAAATATATAAATACGAGGGACGTACAATAAGTAATGCCCCTGACCCACTTCCCATAGCAGTAGAGCAACTAAACTTGGCACAGTTATTAGTCTTTCTCTACATACGAACCACCCAGAGTTATGCATTTCTCCCATCGTTTGATGCAGCTCTGGAGACCGTTTTTGAAGAACACCCCAGGTTGGTCCTCCAACCACGACGTGACTTCAGAAATCAAGGCTGCATAATCTGGGAAACGCTTTTCTTTCAAAAACAACTTCATGGCTTGGAACAGGTGAAAGTCAGAGGGTGCAAGGTCAGAAGAGTAGGGAGAATGGGTGAGGATTTCATAACCATACGCCTGTGCTTCTGATCTGGCGACATGCGAGTTGTGGACCGGAGTGTTGTCCTGAAGGAGGAGGGTACCTTTGCTGATCTTGCCCCGCCTCTTGATTTTGATAGCTTCCCTTAATTTCCTGAAAAGTGAAACATTATAGGTTCCTGTAGTTGTGGTTCCCTTTGCCAGGAAATCTGTCTTCACTACTCCGTCCTCGTCGCAGAAGACTGTGAGCATGACCTTGCCAGCGGAGGGCTGTACCCTTGGCTTCTTTGGAGGTGGTGAGTCCAAGTGCTTCCACTGGCTTTGTTCTCTTGATCATAGTGATGGACCCAAGTTTCATTCTGTGTAATCAGTCTTTTGAAAAACTTTGACTCATTTTCTTGGCACATCTCCAAATTCATCCTCGAGAACTTGACGCGTTCTCACTTGAATGATAGTTTGCACAGACCCTGTACTAATCTTGACATCTTGGGCTATTTGGCGAATAGTAATGCGCCGATCTTCCAAAATGGCAAATGTTTGAATTCACGATGCCAGCATTTTACAAGGTCATATGATGGGGCATTATCACCATAAGTTTCTTTCATTTCATCAAAATTCTCCTATGGTGTGCGTCCTTTCAAATACAAAAACCGGATCACTGCTCGCCATTCAACAGGCTCCATTTCACATCTGAGTCAGTTCAAACACCTATAAAACAGAAACCATAATTAGTTCAGAGCTGTAATTTGCCTCATAACCCGTAGAGATATAAATCATTGAACATGCAAAATTTCAGCTAGGTCAGACAACTGAAAGTGAGTCAGGGGCATTACTTATTGCCCGCTTCTCGTATATAAAGATATATATATATATATATATATATATATATATATATGACATGAAGAAGTCTCATTTTTTTGGATAGAAAGGTGACAGTCCACGATTTTGGTAAAGTTATGTGCATGCTAGACCTGCACACACTTTTTTAAGTAATGTCTCCTGTTGATCTCAGCATTCCATATGGCAGAAAATATGGATGTGATAGATCCAACTAGATTTGAACTCAGTTCAGGTTAGTCAGTAATCTGTACCAGTAACCACTGCACTGACCTACTGCTTTAAAAAATAAAAAATAATCCAAACTAACTTGTGTACAATTAAAAAAAAAATATTTCAATAACTCTCTAATTTCCTTTTTTTATTTAAACTAAATCAGGATATTACATTTAATTACGAAAGCTGAAATTGACTACAACCGTGAGCAGAACTATCTCTTCTACATTTCAATTGCGCATGTCATAAATCAGGATTGCAGAGCCCCAGTCCATAATAGCTAATAACTACTTCAAATCAGGAGACCGGAAGTCTTGTTTCAAGGTGACAGAAAAGGAATAGACATAATAGAAGGAGTTTTCTAAAGAAAAAGTAATCAATTCCTTGGGAGCGCGAAGGGGTGGGGTGGACAAAAATAAATGGTGAAAATTAGTGAACGATTGTTACAAAAAGAAATGTTTAAAAGAAACACAAATAGGAAGAATAGTAAAAGAAGAACAAGATGGTCACTCAGGCTAGATATGATAACTGAAATGTCCTGGGAGGAACTATTTTTATTCCTAAAGAATTAGCAATCACCCCACCCCCACATTTCTTTCGATGATTTTGAAAGGATCTTTGGATTGAAATTAAGGAAAAGCGCCGGGGGAGAAAACTGGGTATAGAAGATAAGATTCCAAGGAATTTTCTCATTGACCTCGTTTGATGGCGGCAACCAGTCGTGGAGTTTGGGAGTGTTTGATAAAAAGAGAATAATTGGGAATGTTTACTAATGACCAGCTGGTATCAATCACAAGAAGAAAAACTATTCTTGAAGTCTTGGAAACATAAACACAAAACTTCTCAAATAAAATGAAAGGAAGTTGGTCTCATTTTGTAAAAGTACACAGAGCAGTTGTCTCCCTTGCTGTTCTATGTAATTGTCATTTCTTTTATTCATTTTGCTACATTTTGTTCTCCATTATACATTCCAGGCTTATTCACACACACACACACACACACACACACACACACACACACACACACACACACACACACACACGTATACATTATTATTATTACTATAATAATCTTTAAATAAAGAAGCTTTGAATAAAAAAAATCAAAATAAATAATGCAGTTTAGATTTCCGGAAAGAAAAAAAGTAATTTTAATCTACCGCACACTAAACACCTACATAATCTGATTTCTAAAAAGTTTATAATGACCAAAGAGATTCCATTTATATATGGATGGAAAAAAAAAGGCCTTAACTAAAATTGTTAAATAAAATTAGACTTAGCACTTGCATAAGCCGATTTCGCAAAAGTCTTCAATTTTAAAACAGAATTTAACTACATAAGGATGAAAAGAGAAAACCTTAACTAAAATTTTGTAAATAGAAAACGGGGATCATCAGCTGCTTACCATGTAGCTGTTTCGGAGATTTAAAAAGAGGACAGCTGTTAAATACATGGCTCTCCAGTGGATAATACCACTTCCCCATTAAAAAAAATGTAAAATAATACGATTACTATTTTTACTAATATATGAAAAAAATATAGATAAATAGAATATAATAATATAAAAAGATAAAAAATTAATAAGTAAGTTTCAGATTACAAGATCTGTTTGATACATATATATATTTATATATATATATATATATACAGGATGAGTAAAGGACATAATAGATTCACTGATTGATATAATAATTAAGTGATTGATTTTGTGCTACGAAGCAGATACTGTCAAGAATTGTATAAATCAACTAAATTAACGGAATGAATAAAAAGATGGTCAACAACATGAATTTTGGAAAATAGATTTTTATTATTTATTCTCTATATTGTTCAGTAATTGCATTGAGCTTCTTAAATAAGGATTGGTATATATTATAAGAATATATATGTCTACAAAAATATATAGATATATAGATATATAAATACATATATGCTAGCAAGGAGACTCGACATTGCCCGGATCGAATGATGAGAAACGAAAATTTCACACTCCTATAGTTTTATTGTCATGGAAATCCGTGAAATCGCCTGCAGTAACTTAGTCCAAAATATGTTATTCTACATAGCACCCTAGAGAATCAATTGTTTCTTTTATAAAATTATTTTATATAAACTTCTTTCCAGTTAACGAAAAAAAAAACATCAAGAAATTTACGTACAGGGTTTGAACCTACACGCCACGTCATGCAAAAAAAAATGTAAATTTTCAAGTCTTATAAAATTCTTTGCAGTTAATGAAAAAAAAAATCAGAAATTTACGTGCGTAGCAAACTACGGAACATGTCATGCAAAACCCCTAGGGACCATGTCATGCGAAAAAAAATATCAACTTATCCACAGTAGAATTTCCACAGCCCATTGTTCTATCATTGTTGCTTAGCGACAACATGGAAAAATGGCTTTATCGATGATAGATCGATTAAAATAAGTTTCGATTATCGGTAATTATCGGTAATTATCGTGTGTATTCTGAGACAAAATTTAACTAAGATCACTCTCAGACTTATACACTAGAGTTCTGTGAATTTTAAAGAAAATCTGTTCAGCCGTTTCGGAGTTTATAAGGAACGAATTAGTACACACACAAAGTTGCAGTTATATAATTGCATATATATATATATTTTAAATAAATATATAAAATTAAAATATATGTAAGGTAATTCAAAAATCAAAATATATGTAAGGTAATCCAAAAATTAAAATATATGTAAGGTAATCCAAGAATTAAAATATATGTAAGGTAATCCAAAAATTAAAATATATGTAAGGTAATCCAAAAATTAAAATATATGTAAGGTAATTCAAAAATTTAAATATATGTAAGGTAATTCAAAAATTAAAAACAAAATCATAACCTCTATAATTTATATATTTATAAATTTGAAAAGAATTGAAATTAGGAATTTCGGATAGAATCGGTAATTGTATTGGAATAAAAAAAATACCTAATCATCCCATCACTAATATATATGTAATTATAAAAGCCAACTTTTTGGAATCATAACAGAGCTGATCAAGACGTCAGATCTTCCACATATAAATGAATTAATATCCTTTCAAATAAAAAGTTATAACAACAGCAAATAATAAAAAGAGGTTTATCTTAACACGTTATTTTTTTTAACTGTAGATCTGATTGTCAAAATTCTTCCTTAAATGTTCAAATATTTATTTTGATATGTGTAAGGACTGCCTTTGTCAGTAATTACAGCTTAAGATTTATGAATTATAAAAACGTGTAAAAAGTCTATGTACCTGTACAATTGAGCGTCAGTACAACTTTTTTTGGTTTTCAGTTGAGACATAAGTAGAGTGTATAACAGGGGCAAACAAGTGCAATTTCAGGACCGCATCGAAAATTGAAAAGATTATTTTTTTCGTAATAAAATCAGAATTCTGAAATTTTGGAATGCACGTTTTTTTTTGTTGTTTTTTTTTTTCGTTTTTTTTTTTAGTTTCTTTGTTGTTTTTTTTTTAGTAATATTTATTTTAATTCCAGAAATGTGTCACAGAAAGTTTATGTTCGTGCTTTATTAAAAATAAAAACAAAGATCTTGTTTGTTAAAAAAAAACCCTCTATTTTGTGTTATTATAAGTTTCTTATATTCTCTCACACCAGATAATATCCTAGATCTTTACAAAAGGACAAGTTGTTCATCCATGGAGTATTGTTTTTACATCTAAACTGCTGTATTTTTACCACTAGTCTCTCCATCTCAAATCTAATAGTTCCCGCACTATTCGACAAGCTCCAACCTCTGTCCCGTCGCTACAATATTGCATCCCTGCGCCCGTTTTGCAAGTACTTTAATGGAATGTTCTTTAATGAACTCATAACCCTTGTGTCCGCTCCCCTAAACGTATGTACTCACGACTTATTTGGCAAGTAGCAAAATCCCAATCCTTCAGGATGGATCTGTCTAGAAACAGAAAAACCTTCTACTCTAAATTTTTTTTTTGTTACTCGAACTGCTAGACCTTGGAATCCCCTCCCTGTTTCCTACTTCTCTGACAGTACTAACGTGTTAAAGTTTAAATGTAATGTAAACAAACACCGCGCTGCTCAACTCCCCACACACCGCCGTTAGATACGATCCCAATTTTACGTCAATGTGGCAATACGCCTTGTTTGAGGTGAAAAGTATAAGAACTTATATTCGTTTTAAATTTTTATTATTTTTATTATTTTTTATTATTGCAGTAAATGTTCAGTAATGATCAATTAAAATAGCTCACTGTATACACGGCACAATCACGTTGACAAACCGGTTCCTGTCAGATCACCGAAGTTAAGCAACGTTGAGCCTGGCCAGTACCAGATGGGTGACAATTTGGGAAGGCGAGGCGCTGTATGTACCTTGAGGTAAAATACCAGGTTGAGAAACTGGCGCGGTCTATCCTTCTCTCGGGGGGTAAATGGGACTCTCTTAAGCCGTGATAGGTTCCCCATATAGTGATGGCGTCAGGATAAAAAGTAGTCCTGGCGACAAGCTATTGACAATATTTGAATTATACTACAAACTCGTGCAGTGAGTTCAATCTTGGCTGCGGCCGTGCTGGATGGCTGGACTGTGTATTTATTAAAGTTACATATTGACAAGAAACGCACGCAGACGTGCAAGATCTTGTTAGGTAGTTTTGTAATATTGTCGGAAGAGGAGTATATATTATATATACGTATGTCTTCTAGTGATTAGATTGTATACGTGTCACGGTCATCAATATGACGTGTATATATAGGTGTGTCCGTCGATGTTCGTCTAGCGTTCTGATAGTCTAATCTAGAGTTTGTTGTGTGTGTATGTATATTTAATTACAGTTCATAACGAGACAATAATCTATACATTAATACAATAGCGTGTGTGTTATTTTGCTTGTCATGCTTACATCTTTTTTCCTTCCGAGTGACTGTCATTTAATTGTTATGGCCTTCTATTTCTTGTAATAAATACTTTTACCAAGAATTCTTCATAAGTTTTGGTTTCGGTTCTGATTATAGCTGAGGGAACTCAAGTCATATATATATATATATATATATATATATATATATATATATATATATTTATTCTTCATAAGTTTTGGTTTTGATTTCAATTCAAGCTGGTGCACCCAAGTCATATGGATATATATTTTTTTTATTTTGTAATCATAACTTTATAATATATAAAAATCGATAGAGAATTGACGCTATAATAATATATATGAAATTTGCATAAATCAAAATATCATATTTAAGCGTATTTAAGCTACGTGGGGCGTCCCTGTTAGCTTGCATGAATACTTTCGCAATTTGACCAATAGAACTCCTCTCCATTGTTAAACATCCACAGAATGCCAACATCAATATATTACATATGAAAGAGTCCGCTGTGGAATTTCCACAGGTCTTGCTAGTATACATAAATACCTTTACAACACAAAAGAACAAATAACACTTATTTGGGCTTTCAAAAACTGACCAATCGGAAACATATCTGGTCTATCTTTGGTCTTCTTTGACGCGAAGCAGCAATGGAAATTCTTCCCAAGAAATAACAGAGCTTCTGATTTTATTTTCGCCAACTTTTTATTCCAGAGTGTTCTTTTCGCTTTTTGAAAAGTTGCAACGCTGACTCTAACTATCGTCATGCCTGACAGCCTCTACTGGGAACCATCAAGATCTGAAAACCATCCCTGGTTATCTTTTGATGCCGACTGACTCAGCTAATTTTCACGGATCTCAAAAAGACCATTTTGCCTATCAAATAACGTCATTAGTATATGTTCCTATTACTTTGCCACCTCACGAGGGCAGAGTTAGACACCAGGGTAGTTTTTTTTTTAATGTGGAGAAAATGGAACAAAAATAAAAATTGTCTCAGTCGTAGAGGATTTGTTCTCAACTAACAGAGAATAAAAAATTGAAGTGTAGCATCAGAACAGATACTACACTTTAATCTCTACAATTATATAAATGCAACATTGTCTCTGTGTGTGAGAAAGAGGGCGTTCCTTATAGACTCCGAAACGGCTGACAGATTTTCTTTAAAATTCACAGAACTTTAGTGTATAAGTCTGGGAGTGATCTTAGTTAAGTTTTATCCCAGAATACCCCCCTGATAATTACCGATAGTCGATAATCAAAACCGTTATTTTAATTTATCTATCATCGGTAAAGCCATTTTTTCCATGTCGTCGCTTAGCAACAATGATAAAACAACGGGCCGTGAAAATTCTACTGTGAATAAGTTGATAGCGTGTTTTGGGGGGGCTTGGGGGGGGTCAGCACGTGGTCTGTAGGTTCAAACTTCGCACGTAAATTTCTTAATGTTTTTTAATTAACTGCTAAGAATTTTATAAGACTTAAAAATTTGCGTGTTCTTTTTTATTTTATTTTATATCTTTTTGCATGACGTGGTCTGTAGGTTCAATGCCTGCACCTAAATTTTTTAATGTTTTTTTTTTTTTTTTTTCGTTTACTGGATTGAAGTTTATATAAATAATTTTATAAAAGAAACAACAGTTTCTCTAGAGTGCTATGTAGAATAACATATATTGTGGTCGGTTACTGCATGGACGCATGTGAAGCTTCCTCCCGCACGAATTCAAGGATTTCGATGGCAATAAAAATATAGGAGTGTGAAACATTTGTTGATCATGATTCAATGTCGGGCAACGCCAGGTTCCCTGCTAGTCATCTGATGTTTTTACGTTGTCAACAAAATTCTTATGAATGGCATTTTTACGTTACGTTACTAAATTAATGTAAACAAATATTTATTTTAAATATTTTTATTATTCTACAACATAATTTTGCTGACAAAACTTTTGCTTTGAATAAGCATAATAATCCTCAACTATCACTCCTTTCGGCATTGTCAGACAAATATCTCCTAGTTTTATTAACACAGAGGTGTATAACTTTAATCTGGATGTGAGACTATGAATTAATTATCTCATGAATATTAATTCTCAACCTGAGTGTTTTCGTTGGCTCATAAGTTTGACTTCCTCAAGGGTGTTATTTATTTGTAAAGCAAAAATAATAATCCAAATTGATTCATGGGAAAAAAATTGAAATACAAATTATCTCAAAGGGAGATAAATTTATATCCTAATTTTACTTGGAATAAAGCGTTCTTTCTAAATGTTTTAATCTATTTATTCTTTATTAATTTGCTAAAATAGGAATCATTTTTTTTTTGTCAGATCTTATTTGAAAGAATGTTCATATAAAGCAGATATTCAATCCCAAAGCGAAAGTGCTAAATAAATTAAGGACAGTACAAAAAAGAGTGACAAATAGTAATTTAAAAGACATATTATTTAGTAATAGTATTTACAAGATTAAAAAAAATTATATATAACAACATTGTTGTTTGTTTGGTTTTTATCAAGATGAGTTGATTAAGAATAATTTGTTGCCTTTAACCATATTTTTTTCTGGTGAAATTTCATTTTGAAATGTGCCCTTTGAATTCCTAAAATAAATGTAAAAAAAAGACGTTTGGTGGAGAGGATGTTAATCAAATTAGGCCTTACAAAACTACAAAAACGAAGATTGCAAACACCAAGGTTAATATTGTTAAACTAATTTGAAATTTAGATTAATTGAAATAACAAATTAGATAAAAGCGAATAGATAACACCATGAGGTATAATAACAATGAAATCAAGTCTTGTGGACACAATTTGATTAAATTAAAAAAAGAAAAAGTTTTGTTTTATGTACCAATCGTATTTTTGGGGAGTCTGCCTTCGGATCCAAACTCGATACATGTCAGCTAATAACTTAATTAAATCATTTTTGTTTTAAATATGAAAGAAGAGAGAGAGGAGAGAAGATGCAGGCAATTGTGTTTACGAAGTCAAAACGATTCATAAAATCCAAATTTTATTGGGTAGGGGAACAAAAGAAATATGCTAATTCGGTAATGGTGCATAAAACCAGACCCCAAGTTTCAAACATGCCGGCTGGTCTGTCAATTGAGTTATGGAAGCACAGAATGGATACAATACTTCCACTATTCTTCAAAACCGATTAATTTTGGGTAAAATATTAGGATATTATTATTATTATTATTATTATTATTATTATTATTATTATTATTATTATTATTAGCAGCTGCAGCAGCAGCAGCAGCAAGATCAGTGGCGGAGTTTTAAAAAAATATAGCAGACGAAACAAGTAAACGTTTCTAACTGAAATTATAATTTTAACCTTAAATTCACGATTAAACGAGGAATTGTCTTGCACATGTGTGGATGTTTCATATTTCTGTTTTGTGTACATTTTTCCCAGCCATCGGCAACATCATCAGCGGAATTTAAACAAAAAATAGCAGACGAAAAAAGTAAGCGTTTCTAACTGAAATTATAATAATTATTATTATTGTCATTATTATCATTATTATTATTATTATTATTATCATTATTATTATTACTTATTTGGCTGTCATAGCTCTTGTGAGCTGCGACGTGGTTTGGCTGTGGAAATAATTATATATATATATATATATATATATATATATATATATATATATATATATATATATATATAATAGGTTTGGGTGGTTCTTGGTAATAGCAGAAGACACTGTCGGCGTCCACAATTGCTTTATCGTGGTCCAAGACAACACCACAAATGCATATACGTTTCTGAAATCAGTCATAATTTTCCTAACAACCTAATATTTATTTTTCTTTTTAACTGATATTTGTAAACTATTTTAGTGAATCATGAAATCGTATTTATTTATTGAGTTCTATTTTATCTGTAATATAATTAAAATTGTTATCATCATAATGTTGGTGGTATGCATCATCATCATCATCATGAGTATCCTCGCAATTCTCTGTCTCAGACACAGCAGGTGCTGCTTTCATTACCAGATCTGTTCTGAGGTCTATCTCAGCATCTTGCCTAATTTAGCCAACAAATCTTGACATCTGTCAGGCTCAAGATCCACACGTCTCCTGCATTCGGAAACGAGTAGGAACTGCTTATTATCATCTTCGAGCCCAACTGCTGTTACATAACGCAGAAGATCCTTTGTTTTCGTCGCTGCCCCTCCTCCTCTGCCCATTCTCAGGCAACTGCAAAGAGCTAACAATGAGCCGGCTGCCAAACTTATTTCATTATTCTTTGAAACGTGAAAGATTTTCCATTATGGCAATTCATGTACGCTGCTGTTCACTTCTCAATGTTTGCAGATGTCTCGACGGGATACCTCAATCAGGAATTAAGGTGTTAAACGAAGGCAATGTACTCTAACAAATGAGTCGGTGTGTACGAATGCGTAATAACAATGCTAAAAACTAAAGAGACACATCAATGAATGCGCAGACATATAAAACCAGAAGCACACTAAAAAGAAATATTAATGCTTACAAAAAGAAACGAAAAGAAAAAAAATCAAAACAAACGAAAATACCTTTGATACACCTTACAACTGAATTTTGAACACTAACACGAATGGTACAAACACAAACCTATCGCTGTATTTGGACGTGGAAATAAAAAAAAAATCCTATCCAACATGAACGTACAAACAGATAAACCAATCCAAGCAAGGAGACCAGATGTCACAATAGTTAACCAGAAGAAAGAATCTCGTCATATCGTACATTTCACCATTACGGCAGACCACAGAATTATTATCAAGGAGATGGAGAAGCGGAGCAAATGCAGACTAGAGAGTTGATAGGAATATGAAAGGTGAGCAAAGTCAAGATAACACCAATAATCGTAGGAGCACACGGAACAATACTGAAAAACTTTGAAAAAAGAATGGGAGAAACTGGAACTAGAGGGGAATGGTTGAGAATATACAATGGATAGAAATAATGTAAACCGATGGAACTGTAGATAATGGCTTGTTGCTGTCGAACTGAATGCGGAGACTTATACACATGAGCTAAAAATACTAACTAGAAACTACAAAAGAAAAAGGTAGAGGAACACCACACGAAACCAAGAAAACTAAAACTGTATAATTCTTACTAAACTCTACCTCTTCCCCCAAAATAAATAAATAAATGAATAAAATAAAAATTGTACTGTCGGCATGAACTGGCATAGCACCAAATAGCCATGAAGTGTCAAGGAGAACGGAAAGACAGGAAAGAGAAGACATAAGCAAGATTTTACTGGATGAGTACGAAAGACCTTGGGGAGGCTTGTTGCCATCCAAATTACATTTCTCTTGCGTGCAATAAATCAATGGCAAACAGCTGTTGGGATAACGCAAATTCATTTGCAAAGGTTATCAGAGGAGGTTGAAAGTACTGGATATCTGGGGAGATATGTTATCACCCAGACTCCAGCGAGTACCACAGATTGTTGGCAGTGAGTAATCTTTGATAATGAACTGTGGGAGAACTCCTATTATTATTATTATTATTATTATTATTATTATTAATAATAATAATAATAATAATAATAATAATAATAATAATAATAATAATAATAATAATAATATTAATTAGGGAAAATCATGGAAACCCTCCAGACAATTAATGGAAGGATTTGGAATCAGGAGACAGATTGAGAAGATACAATAGATAGCACTAATAAAAACGGCCGAAATTTGAAGGAAAGTTTTTCAATGCAGAGACTAATCTGCAAACGGTAACCGGACATATAGAAACTACAACAGAAGGATAGGGGAACACTAAATGGGACAAAGAAAACTAAGACCATAAAATTTTAACTTAACTACTCTCCCCTCTTTCCCAAAAATAATTGTAATGACAGCATCAACTAATACCACAACAAACAGACGAGAAGGGCCGAAAGACTGAGGAGAGAAAGCACTAACCAGACTTCCACTCCACTGTATGTGCGAAGACCTTGGGGAGGCTTAGTACAACCCAAATTCCAGTAATAAGGAATGGTCATTGACAGCAAGAAATCTATGACAAGAAGCTGTTGAAATGTTGAAAGAGAAGGAAACACTAGAAATCTGAGGAGAGTTGTTATTACCCAGATACCTGGGAACACCATCAGTTGTTTCCAGTGAGTAATCTTTGATGATGAACTGTGTGAGAACTCCTAGTGAGTAAATAACAAAATAATAATAAACCATGCCTCCACCAGAAAAGTGCTGGGAGCGCTAAGGTCTTGAGGAGTCTTTCTGCCAGCCAAATTCCATGGAATACCAATGACTGTTGTCAGTGAGAGCACAGAGTTAAGCGGCTGTTATGATAACGTGAAGTCATCTGTGATGGTTATCGAAAAAGGTGGAGAGCACTGGAAATCTGAGGAAACTAGACTCAGACTCTAGCGAACATCACAGGTTATTTGCCAGTGAGTGATCGCTGGTGATGGTTTGCATAAAAACTCCTAGTGAGTGGATAACAATGTGTAGGGAATCACTCCATTTCTAGGATTACTCCACTTGCCCTTGATCCTTCCCTTATTACACTTTGTGTTTACCAAGGAGGCAGCAAGTACCATTTGTAAGTGTTTGGTATGACTTGACCGAAGATTGAACCCTGGTCTCCTGGCCTATAAGAGAACACGCTTTCCTTTATGAAAAGCATGCGGGTTTATTATTATTATTATTATTATTATTATTATTATTATTATTATTATTATAATAATAATAATAATAATAATAACAATAACAATAACAATAACAATAATAATAATAATAATAATAATAATAATTCTGATTTCGTTTATCAACGTCTCTCTGGAAAGGGATGGGATTCATTTCCAGAGGATTTCCCTTAATCCCGGCTTCAAAGATCAAGGGATTTCCTAAGGATGTTAGTGGTACCTAAAATTGCAGAGGTCTGAAGGCCGCCTAAAACATCGGGGATTTGTAGTTTTTTCGATTGTCCTTCCAGACACCTTGATACTACTCTTAGTGTACCAACTACAACCGGAATTATTTGCGTTTTCACCCCTTATCTCCAAGGCCAATGGAGCATAATTGTTCCACTTCTCAGTCTCCTTCTCTCTCGCATTCCTGTCCCAGGGTACTGAAAAGTCTACAATCTGCCAGTTTTTTCAGATCTTGTCAATGACAACCAAATCCTGACGATTATGTTATGCTTGGTCGTTATGACACTTTTGTCTAACGATTCCTCTACCTGGCTATTCACACTTGTTCTCACTACATCAGGCACGTCCTCAAACTATTTTCCAGCACACTTAACCCAAACTTTCTTATACACCTCCCAATATATCCGAAGTCCCATGCGATCATGTCTTTCACAGTATTCTCTGGGCCAGTCAAATACACCCTGCTGCAGGGTGCGCAATTGACTCAGAGGTCTTATCAGAAATCCAGCATTCTGCAGCAACTTCCTCTCCTAGAAACACTTTTTTGAGCAATCGTGTTCCTAATGCCTGCTCTTGTGCTGCACAAACAAAAGCTTCAGTACTCTTAGCTAGATACCCAACTCTAAGCCATTGCCATGATTTTTCATCAGCCACTTCTGCTATATCCTGGAAGAACCTTCCATGCATTTTTTTCCTAGCCAGTTCCTCTGCCCTTTCTCTGTCCATACGTTTCACATAATCAGCCTTGGTCTCACATACCTCCACTTCATTGACCACAACCTTAAGCATCCACACCTCACTTCTAACCACATGCTCCTTTAACGATATCTCCTCTGTTCTAACACAATCTTTTACACTTTTCAATCCTCTCCCACCGTCTTTCCTTTTTGATACAGCCTTGCTACGCTACTTCGAATGTGAAATATACCAAACATTGCTAAAACATTTCTTGTTTTAATATCCATGTCATGCAAATCCTTGTCAGACCATTCTAAAATTCCTGCACTGTATCTCAAAACACTGACTGCCCATGCATTCACTGCTTTCATTAGGTTTCCTCCATAGAGTTTCGACTTTGCAATTAGTTTCACTTATAATAATAATAATAATAATAATAATAATAATAATAATAATAATAATAATAATGTCACTGCTACTACAATAAGATAATCGGTTAAACGCAGGCACACACTCATATATATATATATATATATATATATATATATATATATATATATATATATATATATATTGCTTTATTAATATAGATTAACACCAGGATACTTTAAATGCAGGTAAATAATTATCTTATTGTACTGGTGTTTTTGCTTCTTAATCTCATTCATCCAGAGGAAGTCTCAAAATAAAGACGAAACGTTGATGAACACGTAACACGGTTTGTTCTTTTTTATTTCTCTGTTTTGTCGGAATACTATTTTAAATTATTCTCATCATATATATATAAATATATATATGTGTGTGTGTGTGTGTGTGTGTGTGTGTGTGTGTGTGTGTGTGTGTGTGTGTGTGTGTGTGTGTGTGTGTGTGTGTGTGTGTACTGATTTGAAAATTTAAGAAAAAATGACTTGGTACTATCAACTAGAACCGAAATCAAAATATAGACCGCTCCAACCTCGTTCCCTATCCTTATCTCTCTCTCTCTCTCTCTCTCTATATATATATATATATATATATATATATATATATATATATATATATATATATATATATATATATGTATATATATATATATATATATATATATATATATATATTTAAATAAGGGAGTAGTCACCAACAATGTGTATTTTTAAACATTATTTTATTATTCCGTGTCTTGGTTTTTCATTGAGAATTATGTTTGGATCATTGTAATAATGTTTTTAAGTCATTGAAAACGATTTTAATGACTTAAAAACATTATTACAATGATCCAAACATAATTATCAATGAAAAACCAAGACACGGAATAATAAAATAATGTTAAAAAATACACATTGTTGGTGACTACTCCCTTATTTAAATATACATTTTTCTTTCGTTGGAATTTCTTAACCCATTATATATATATGTGTGTGTGTGTGTGTGTGTGTGTGTGTGTGTGTGTGTGTGTGTGTGTGTGTGTGTGTGTGTGTGAGCTGGCAGTCTGACGTTGCGCGGTCGTACAATACGCTTAAACATATTTTAATTCATGCAGATTGCGTATGTTATAGAATCAATCCTCTATTGATTATCATGTATTATGAGGAATCGTTTGCCTGGTGAACTAACTCGCAAAAAAAGAATGAAAATAAAAAATATAATAATGACAACGTCGTTCATCAAATTCCATCATATGACGTCAGCTGATATTTGGACCTGACGATGAATGCCCACGAAAAGTCACTTCTGGTTAATGTTTAGTTTTAAAATATTTAAATGAAGAAATGATTTTCCGCTATTTTAAATGTACCTTTTCTTTTTCTTTTATCGTAAATTGAATTCATTAATGAGCTTGACCTGTAGTTGAATACTCTACCACTAAACTATATCCGCATATTTTAATACATCTGCTTTTTAAAAAAATGATTTGCTAAGATTATATTATCTCCCTTGGTCGGTGTAACGTAAAATATTCCTCTGTAAAGATATTCTTTTTCATCTGTAAGAGAAAAAAGCTACTTTTAAAAGAGGATTGTTTTGATTTTCGATACTTATCGGATAAATTCCTGTACAAATCATATCTAAGCACACTGCCAGGCATATAAATTAGCTTTGTGTGGATTTTTATTTATAAATTTCAATGTCGGTGTGGTGCCGTCTATATAGGCAAGACGACCCAGCGTCTTCAGGTCAGAATCGCCCAACATGTTCCCCGTTTCATCCGAGATCATCAACCTACTACCAGAAAATCTCAACTGATAGAATCGTCCATCGGCTAACACTTGGTCGATAAAAAGGAGTGCGGTCTTGTTTTCTCTCCGGAGTGTTTTTCTGTTTTGTATCGAGGACGCACAAAGTTCCACCTGTCTGTCCTCGAAGCACTTGCGATCATTGCTAACCCCCCTACGTTGTGCAAGCAGAGTAACCTCCGGCTTCAGTTAGAATTATTTGGGTAGTCAGGGTTTTTTTTTTTTTTTCTTAACCTCCTCTCCGCTCTTATTCCATATCACTACCAAATATTCTAAAAATAATAATTTTCAGACTTATGACCCTTGAAAATGTTTGTCTGAACGAAAAGCGCTTTGGATATATTTTAACGATCGTTTTTTAATCGACTTATTTATTTTATTGTGTTGTACATGTGACTTGCCCCATTGTATATGTATTTTTTTTTCTTTTCCTCACCCCGGTTTCCATTTTTTTGGTTGATTGAATTTGCGCGATGGTTCACTTTTTTGTAATTGTTCTAAAATTTTGCCAATCGAATATATATATATATATATATATATATATATATATATATATATATATATATATATATATATATGAGCAAACAGTTAATAAAATATGTTAAAAACACTTTGAAATAAGTTAAAAAAAACATATTTAATCTGAAAAGGAAACACTAGATAAATGGATAGTCCTTAATCCGCGGAGTTTCGAAGAAATACTTTCCTCCTCATCAGAGGGTAGGAATTAGCAAAATGCGGGATCGGATTTTGCATGCAGAAGTATTTGATGAAACAACAAGTAAGTCAAAGATCTTACTTGAAAACAAAAAAAGTGAAGCAGAGGGAATATGGTGAAGAAAAAGGTGATTACACACGAATGGATAGTCTGGTGGGAGATAAAAAAAATCCAGTAACGGTAAAATCCAAATGTAAAACTTCAAGAAAGTTAAAAGAATTTCCATTTGTACAAGTAAAATCCAAAGAGATCCCGTGATTGGAAGAATATATATATACGAAATCTCCTTGAATTAAAATATATTTAAGTGTATTTTACGACGCGGCAACTGTGACCCAATCAGTTACGATGGTCGGAGATTGACCCAGAGAGGGGGTTAAGAAAAGCTATGGTTGAAAATTCCCCCAAAGGGGGGGGCAACGAGAGATGAATTAGAGCCTATTTATTTTAATGACAGATCCCGGGGGACTTCCAGGCGACCTTGCTTGTTGGAAAGAGAAATGGCTTGGTCGCCGATGTGAAATACATTTTCTTTGTAACAGAAAAAAAGAACAAAGTCGAAAACATTAAATAATATTGCTATAAAAATGATTATTTGGACGTATCTAGCCATTGTTTGGGCTAAAGGGCTGACCTTGAGATGAGGGCCAAAAACAACCGAACTGTGAGAAACTTTGGGCTGTGGAAAGTTACCTGATGGGATGGATGAGGAAGGTGGCTGATTATCCAATTAGGCCGAACCAGATTATGAGGGTCTGGACAGAGATTGGCTAGATGAGAACCCCATGTCTGCTCAGACGCCACTCACTCCTCCATACTGGAGACCAAAGAAAAGTCAGTTGAGCTCAAGTTTTTGAAGAGTTTTGAGCTTTGAGGAGATGGTCCACCGCCCCATCTCACAACTCGTCCATTGACTGATCGATAAGCAAGGAATTGGAGGTTAAAAAAGAAAGGAAAGAGCTCAGTTTTTATACTATCGATGACTATCAGAAAAAGAAAAATATAATCAGTATTTTTATTTTGTTTTCTTTTTTTCTGTTGATAAACAGTATATATATATATATATATATATATATATATATATATATATATATATATATATATATATTTATATTTATATATATATATATATATATATATTTGTGAATAATTAATCTTTATACGAAAACTACAACCAGTATCGATTTATTATTATTATTATTACTTGTAAGACAACCAAGTTTAATGAATTTTTTCACTCAAGTACCAAGAGAGGATCGTCAAACTGTCGCATCCAGCGTTCAGACTGCAGCGTCATATCAACCCTGTCTTCGTGAAAGTGACTGAGACTACGTTGTTGGGCTTTTGTGGATGTTCGAGCCGAACCACCTAAGACTACACTTATTACTTATTATCGTGTGAACACTACGGTCATTCTCGTGTTGCATCTTGACTGTGGGAGATCGGGTCTTCGCACGACGTTATACAAGGCTGCCCCACCTCTGCTAGTGGCAAATAAAACATATTTTGTGGACGCATCGTCTAAAGACGCTCCTACACTTGCAATAGGAAAGTTTGTTGCCTAATATACATGTTGACAGAATTATAGTCCTTATTTTTCTTCCCTCTTCCAGTATTCAACATTTGAGGGAAGTATATGCTCCATAGTAAATTACGACTTTTGTCCTCATAGGGAGGTAAATAGAAAGCAATTTCCTATGTCTGAAGAACCCATCTAGAAGGATCCTCAATATGTATTCCTTAATTATTAATATTGTCTGTATATAAATGGGATTACGAATTCCTAGGGACCTCATATGGTCCATCCATGTATTGCTTGTTACCTGCTGCATCAACTTAATAATGCGGTTGGATGTCTTGAATCTTAGCGGTACACTAATGAAGATGTAGTTCGAACACGTAAGATGCGATATAACTGCACACAGCCTGGCTGATAACCCTTTGGACAAGGTTGCATGAGGTATAAGGTGTTGTCTTGTGTTTCCTAACTAGTAGTCGAGGACACTTGAAGAACCGTCCCCATTATGATGCTGCTGCTAATGCTGCTGCTGATGATGATGATGCTGTTGCCGATGCTGCTACTGCTGCTTATGATGATGATGCTGCTGCCAATGCTGCTGCTGCTGCTGCTGATGATGATGATGATGTAACATTTAGTCTTGCTATAGAACGAAGAAAGAGACGTGGGATTAGGAGGAAAATATAAACATATCAAAGACTAGGAGAAACGAAAATTCATATCTTTACTTTTCGAACGAGCCTTCATTTGTTAAATTCCGATCAATAATAGCTTAGATTTGAAGCTTATAATATTGCCAAAAAAGATTCTCTCTCTCTCTCTCTCTCTCTCTCTCTCTCTCTCTCTCTCTCTCTCTCTCTCTCTCTCTCTCTCTGTGTATATATATATATATATATATATATATATATATATATATATATATATATATATATATATATATATATATACTGGTAGCTTAATTGAATGCTTAATATATATACCGGTAGCTTAATTGAATGCTTAATATATATACCGGTAGCTTAATTGAATGCTCATATGTTTGGTTCTATGGGACGACAATACATGGAAATTTGCAGTCTTTTTGAAGATTATGATACTATTCTATGTTTACAATTTTATGCCAATTTTATGCATTATGCCATGCTATATTTTCAAACCAATGAAACATGTCCAAATTTGCCTACATTTGTATATATACTGTTCTGCAGGTCAGCTTCAGTTTTGCTACCTCGGCTGTCTCCTGTGGCATTGCCAGGCAACTAATATATATATATATATATATATATATATATATATATATATATATATATATATATATATATATATATATATAAAGTATCTCAAAATTAATTTATATATGCATAGCAGAGTAGAGTTATCACTTTCCCAAAAATAAACAAGATACATAAGGAATGCAAGGTATATTAGTTACGGAATGTTACCAGGTAGGCTAACCCTAAACCGGGAAATAGAAAAGGTAGATCATCAGGTGTTTACTATGTAAGCATATCAGAAATTTAAAAACAAGAATATTTATTAAATTCATCAATCTCCGCCAATACAGATCAAAATATCACATCCCTCATAAACAAACGTTAACACAATTCAGTTATTATTTTCCTTAGAGCAACGCCTCAGTTCGTTAATTGCATTACATGGGTCAGAAAGTTGTAATCAAGACTTCTCTGCTCAATTAAATAAAGTATACTTTATTTAAAGTTGTTAATAAGAGTCAATGTTCTTTGTTTATCGTATTAGAAAAACAGGTTTAGTGAGAAATGTAGTGATTACCGTACTTTGGAGTAATTGCGTCAACTATTTAAAAAGTGCTCTTTTGGCAACCACGCATATAAAGAGCACTTGTTTTTAGTTGGCGCAATTACTCCCGGATTTGCGCAATTACCCCAAAGTACGATATTTCAATTGATGAGTTGGTTAATAGTGATCAGATAACAGGAAGGGATTCAAGCAGTTTGTGTGTTTGACGCGCTTTGTAAATTTGAGCAGAGGTGAGTTGACACACCAGTACGCTCGAATCACAATGAGGGAACGCCGAGAACGCCGATCCGTGAATTTCGGTTCAACTCGTTTAAGAAGAAAAATCTGACTTTTAAAGAGATCCAAGTGTCTCCAGGGAAGACCGTTTTGAATTAATTCAGACATTTCTCTGATAAGTCCAAAAATAAAATTATTTATTTTAATTAATTCAGGCCTGCGCAAATTCGATGCGCAGAAACGAGTTTACACATTTTGATATTGAACACCTGAAGGGTAAACCTGGGTGCTATAAACGCATTAACATGAAATGAAACAACCTCATATGTGAGTGTGAAAAGAAATTAAAAAATAGTAATACAACAATAATCAAATGTACATTTTTTTTTAGCTTTTCTAGCATTAGTCTCTTTATGACGTTACAGTTTTTTGATTTTTTCCGCTAATCAATAATAGAAAGTCTACATGTTTTTTGGAGGGTGGGATGAAGGGGTAAGTATTTTCCTCTGAAGAAAAAAGACACATTTTTAAACACTTTAGAATAAAGAATTTTTTAAAATTATTTTGTATTCTTTAATTTGAACAATAAAATATGTAAATATTAATTTGAATAATTAAATTCATCTCGTCTATTAAGGCTCTTTCTCGGATACTGAGCATTTATACACTCGTATTTTAATCATGATTTTAAATTCTGAATATATATATATATTATATATATATCTATGTGTGTGTGTATGTGTGTGTGCATGTATATATATATATACATATGTATGTATATATATATATATATATATATATATATATATATATATATATATATATATGTAATAATAAATAATAATAAAATATTTTTATAAGAGAATGCTTTCGCAATAATCAGCGAAGGAAGTGAGGTTTGCAACTAGTCGAAAGATTCAAACCCGCAACGAAGCAACTTTGACTCTCTCTCTCTCTCTCTCTATATATATATATATATATATATATATATATATATATATATATACAAGTGAACATGTCTGTGTGTGTACATTTTCCTACGCAATAACTCTGTCAATTTTAATCTACAGACGCGAAATTTGATATATAGGGTACTGAGATTTGGGAACATTTTTGTAGTCCGTTTTCGGCCAGAAATTTGACTGTTAATAGGTCAAAGGTTAACGATTTGACCTTTGAGAACTCAACGAAAATCATTCGCCAATTTTGAATCTAAACACTTGAAATTTTAGATATAGGTTCCTTGGACATAGATCCAACTTAATAACTTAATTTGAGCCCAAAACAATAAATGCTAAGGGGTCATAATAGGGGTCAAATTTAAAAAAAAACTGATCCCTGCGGTCTCTACCAAATTTTTGGTCTAAATATTTGAAATTTTACTTAAAGGGTATTCAGAGATAGGGCACGCTTTTTAATCGGTTTGGGTCGAAAATCTTTAGTTACCAATATATAAATGTATGTATGTATGTATGTATGTATGTATGTATGTATGTTTGCACGTCTGCCTTAAACTTTCGATAGAGTGGAAGGATCTTTACAAGATCAGTATCGTTTTGAAGTGCGACCTTTCAGACGATAACTATCGAAAAATTGGCTAAAAACATTAATATCTTCCTCTTCAACTGCGCACATTTCTACAGGGTGGTCGCTTTTTTCGCCGATATTTTTGAACGTCATCCTCTACTATCGATTGCCTAGCCTTTATTACAACCAACGTCACATCCAGCTTGGCGATGGTTGTAACAACAATGACGTCACGTTTTTCCCCGTTCTTTTTCTCCTTTGCAGTACGGGTTCGAGCCTTCCTTCCAACTACCATTTTTTTTTTTTTTTAACACACACACCTCCAAACACCTGGGCAACGCCGGGCTGAAATGCCAGTATATATATATATATATATATATATATATATATATATATATATATATGAACGTGTGTGTACATTTTTCTACGCAATAACTCTGTCAATTTTAAGTCTACAGACTCGAAATTTGAAATACAGGTACTGAGATGTGGGAAATCTTTGTGATCGATTTTCGGCCAGAAATTTGGCAGAAAAGGGTAAAAGTTACACGAATTTACCTTTGAGAACTCTATCAAACTCCGTCGACAATTTTGGGTCTAAACACTTGAAATTTTAGATATAGGTTCCATGGATATGGATCCAACTTAATAACTTGATTTGAGCACAAAATAATAAATGCTAAGGGGTCATAATAGGGATCAAATTTTAAAAAATTGACCTTTTTTTTGTTCCTCAACATACACCTCCAAACACACGGGTAACGCCGGGCTGAAATGATAGGATATATATATATATATATATATATATATATATATATATATATATATATATATATATATATATATAAAGTAAAAGGGTTTGTCTGTCTGTGTGAGATTCGGGGATATCTTTACAATTGGTATTTGGCCAGAAAATGGGCTGTTAAGGGGCCAAAGTTCAATGATTTGACATTTGAGAACTCTACCAAACTCCTCCGCCAATTTTGAGTCTAAACACTTGGAATTTTGGATATAGGTTACTTGGACAGGGATCTAATTAATTACCTGATTTGAGCAAAAAAATAATAAATGTTACGGAGTAATAATAGGGGTCAAATTAACAAAAATTGGACCGTTTCGGTCTCTACCAAATTACTCAGACAATTTCTGGTCTAAACATTTGAAATTTTACATAAAGGGTATTCAAAGATAGGGTAAGCTTTTTAATCGGCTTGGGTCGAATGTTTTAGTTTCCAATATTAAAATGTATGTATGTACGAGGGGCGTGCAATAAGTAATGCCCCTGACCCAGTTCCCGTTGTCTGATCTATCTGAAATTTTTCATGTGCAATGATTCATATCTCTACGGGTTATGTGGCAAATTACAGCTCTGAACTTCTTGTGGTTTCTGTTTTACAGGTGTTTGAACTGAGTCAGGTGTGAAATGGAGCCTGTTGAATGTCAAGCAGTGATCTGGTTTTTGTATTTGAAAGGACGCACACCACAGGAGACTTTTGATGAAATGAAAGAAACTTATGGTGATAATGCCCCATCATATGACCTTGTAAAACGCTGACATCGTGAATTCAAACATGGCCGGAAGTCTGTGAAAACAGCTCCCACACCTGGTCGCCCCCTTTTGCCATTGATGAGGAATCTGTCCGTGAAGGTGAGGCTGCCATTTTGGAAGATCAACGCATTACTATTCGCCAAATAGCCCAAGATGTCAAGAGTAGTACAGGGTATGTGGAAATTATCATTCATGACCATTTGCATATGCATAAGGTGTCTGCCAGATGGCTTCCCAGATTGCTCACACCATTCCAGAAGCGAGACCGCACCGAGTGGTCGAGGATGAATTTGGAGATGTGCCAAGAAGATGAGTCAAATACAGGATGAAATCTGGGTCCATCACTATGATCCAGAGACCAAAGCCCAGTCAATGCAGTGAAAGCACTTGGACACACCACCTCCAAAGAAGGCAAGGATGCAGCCCTCCGCTGGTAAGGTCATGCTCACAGTCTTTTGGGACCAAGATAGAGTAGTGATGCCAGATTTCCTAGCAAAGGGTACCACAATTACAGGAGCCTATTATGCTTCACATTTGAGGAAATTAAGGGAAGCTATCAAATTCAAGAGGCGGGACAAGATCAGCAAAGGTACCCTCCTCCTGCAGGACAACGCTCCGGTCCACAACTCGCATGTCGCCAGATCAGAAGCACGGGAGTGTGGTTATGAAATTCTCACCCATCCTCTCTACTCTCCTGGCCTTGCGCCCTCTGACTTTCACCTGTTCCCAGCCATGAAGTTGTTTTTGAAAGGAAAGCGTTTCCCAGATGATGCAGCCTTGATTTCTGAAGTCACATCGTGGATGGAAGACCAACCTTGGGTGTTCTACACAAACGGTCTCCAGAGCTGCATCAAACGATGGAAGAAATACATAACTCTGGGTGGTTCCTATGTAGAGAAAGACTAATAACTATGCCAAGTTTCGTTACTCTGCTGCAATGGGAAGTGGGTCAGGGGCATTACTTATTGCACGCCCCTCGTATGTATGTTACATGTCTGCCTAAAACTTTCGACAGAGTCGACGGATGTTTACAAGATCAGTATCGTTTTGAAGTTCGACCTTTCAGACGACAAATATCGAAAAATTGGCTAAAAACATTAATATCTTATCTTTCAACAGGCTATTTTGCTACAGGGGGTCGTTTCTTTTGCCGATATTTTCGAAAGTCATCCTCTCCTTTCGATTATCTAGCTTTAATTAAAACATACGTCAGTTCCGGTTTGACGGTGGTCGTAACAGCAGAGACGTTAGGTGTTTCCCGTTCTTTTCCTCCTTCTTACTACGGGTTCGAGCCTGCCTTCCTACTAGCCCTTTTTTTTTTGCTAAATATACACCTCCAAACACCCGGGCAACGCCGGGCATTCATGCTAGTATATATATATATATATATATATATATATATATATATATATATATATATAAGTGAAATATGTGTATGTGCCTCTTTGTGTGTGCACATTTCTCTACAATATTACTCTGGCAATCTTCAGTCTACAGACTCGAGATTTGGGAAAATCTTTTTATCTGATTTTCGGTCAGAAATTAGGCTGTCAAAGGGTTAAAGTTCAGCGATTTGACCTTTGAAAACTCTACCAAACTCCACCGCCAATTTTGGGTCTAATCTCTTGAAATTTTAGATGTAGGTCTCTTTGACATGGATCAAACTTTAAATAAAATTATTTAAACCCAAAACAATAAGTGTAAAGGGGTTAAAATTGAGGTCAACTATTTAAAAAAGTTGTACTCTGCGGTCTCTACCAAATTACTCAGTCAATTTTTGGTCTAAACATTTGAAATTTTACATGACGTGTATTCAGACATAGGGCAATCTTTTTAATCGTTTTTGGCCGAAAATTTGGCTGCCAAGGGGTCAAAGTTTAAAAAGATTTGACCTTTCCGGTCTCTAGCAAACTATTCAGACAATTTGGATGTAAACATTGGAAATTTCACATAAAGGATATTCAGTCATGCAGCAAGTTTTTAAATCAGTTTTTGGCTGAAGATTTGGCTGCCAAGAAGTAAAAGTGTAAATAGTTGGCCTTCATAGACTGTACCAAGCCCCTCCGCCAATTTTCGATCTAAGCACTTGAAATATTAAATGAGTCAAACTTCTTAATAAATATATACATATGCATATAATGTTATAAACAGTATATAGGGCCCGAACAAAGCCGGGATGAATTACTAGCATATATATATATATATATATATATATATATATATATATATATATATATATATATATATATATTTGTGTGTGTGTGTAATTAAGTAATAATTATTGTTTATACTTACAAACACTAGTGTTTCATGCTTACACAATCATCAGTGTAGAGGTGGCAATTCCTGCCGGCCATGAAATTCCAACCTAGCCACGGAGCCACATTTAGGCAAGTCTCTATCCCAGGACCACCAAATAATTTGTACGGTAATGAACGGAATTAAGAGTTATTAAACAATGATTTCAGGCAAATACATTTTGATAATCTAGTGTTCGAGATTTCATCAATTTGCATGACAATGAAAATATGGAAATGCGAAGCATTCGTTAATAATCATTCAACAGTACACACTAGATATCAACAGATACACATTCGAGAGTCAGAACAATGAAACGAATCGAGAATGCTGCTGTCATAGACCAAGTAATAAGTTATAAAATATGTATGGCAATTAAGTTGCGCAGAATTTTATGCGTTTCACCTTTGTTTGAATGTGTCGTCGTTAGCCTGACAAATCCTACAAGCATAAAACGCTAAAAATTCTGTAAACTAAATTACCACATATATATGTCCAAATTACTACCTTGCTCTACTCACGTTTTGAGTAACTATTGAAGTTTATACTGTAAACAGATACATAAAATTTTATGGAGACACATGAAATATATATATATATATATATATATATATATATATATATATATATATATATATATATATATATATATGCGTGGGTGTGCATGTGTGTATGTGTTTATATAAGTGTATAGTATATATGATTATATGAACAAAATGTGTAGGATTGATTATGTGGGTCCAATCCACACATGCACATACATACTCATAACTCTATCACACGTACACGCACATACTTGTATATGCATACTCCTCCGTCTTCCGTCTGACTCTGAATTTACTTCATTCTTGATACTTTCTGTTCCCTGCATCCATTTGATTGAAGGCCTCCTTCTGCTTTTGCATCTAATTTTTTTTCAATTCCATTCGGCATCCCACCATGAGGCATGCCGTGGAACAGGCAATATGCCATCAAGCTTATCTTGACTTCATCAATTAAGAGACTGGCATTTGAGAAAATACAAAACTTCTCACTAAGTTTTCATTTTAAATCACGAAAGAAGAATGTTTGCTTAAGTTGATAATTCCACGAAGTGAACATCAAATTCAAAAGCATTTTATTACTTGTTGCATCATCGTTTATTAAATACACCATTTTAAGATATTTCGCCTTTAATGCAAGAGCATTTCAACGGCTCAAGCCATGAGAGTAGATCAAATACCAAATTGTTATAAATGAAAAAAAGAGAATAAAAAAGATAATTAGCATCCTCTATAATAAAGATCAAGGTATATTAATTTGTATAAATGTACGAGATCGTGGTGATATAAATATATATATATATATATATATATATATATATATATATATATATACTAGCATGGGTGCCCGGCACTGCCCGGGTGTTTGGAGGTGTGTGTTGAGCAAAACAAAAGTGCTAGTAGGAAGGCAGGATCGAACCCATACCGCGAAGGAGGAAAAGAACAGGGGAAAATGTGACGTCGTTGCTTTTACGACCACCGCCAAACCGGAACTGACGTAGGTTTTAATTAAGGATAGACAACGAAAAGAGGGGATGGCTTTCGAAAATATCGATGGAAAAAGCGGCCACTCCCTGTAGTAAAGTGCCCAGTTGAAGGTGAACATATTAATGTTTTTAGCCAATTTTTCGATATTTGTCGTCTGAAGGGACGAGCTTCAAAAGCCATGTATATATACATACATTTATATATTAGTAGCTAAAATTTTCGACCAAAACCCATTAAAAAGCTTGCCCAATCACTGATTCCCCTTTATGTAAAATATCAAATGTTTAGACCAGAAATTGTCTGAATAATTTGGTAGAGATCGTAGAAGTATTTTTTTTAAATTTGACCCCTATTATGGCCTCTTAACATTTATAGATTTGATATCAAATCAAGTTATTAAGTTAGATCCATGTCGAAGGAACCTATCTATAAAATTTCAATACCTAAAATTGGCGGAGGAGTTTAGTAGAGTTCTCAAAGGTCAAATCGTTTAACTTTGACCCCTTAACAGACAAATTTCTGGCCGAAAATGGATTACAAAAATTTTCCCAAATCTCCATACTCTGTATATCAAATTTCGAGTCCGTAGACTGAAAATTGACAGAGTTATTGTGTAGGGAAATGTACACACACATAGACAGACAGAAAGACAGACAGAGAGACACTTTCACTTTTATATATATACTAACATGGAGGTGTATTTTGAGCAAAAGAAAAAACGGTCAATTTCTTTAACTTTGACCTCTATTATGACCCTTTAACATTTATTGTTTTGGGCTCAAATCATTTTATTAAGTTAGATCCCTGTACAAGGAACCCATATCTAAAATTTCAAGTGTTTAGACCCCAAATTATCGGAGGAGTTTAGTAGAGTTCTCAAAGGTCAAATCGTTGAACGTTGACCTATTATTAGACAAATTTATGGCCGAAACCCGATCACATAGATTTTTTTCTAAATCTCAATGCCCTGCATATAAATTTTCTAGTCTGTAGACTAAAAATTGAGTTATTACGTAGGAAAATGCACACATACAGACACACAGACAGACACACAGACATGCTCACTTATATATATATATATATATATATATATATATATATACACGAGATCCTCTCCAAGCAAATCTTTGTTTCTTTTTTCTCTCTCTCTCTTTAATGATGATGATGATGATGATCATAATCATCATCATCAAAATAACAAACAAGGAAATAAAAACTTAAAAATAATTAAATATCAAGAGCTTAAAAAAAATCATGGTGATTCGTATTGTAATCGGAAAGCCACCATAAATGGCTTAATCAGATAAATAAGACAATTTCTTTTCCAATTTTGCAAAACGCTTGCCTGTTAGGAACAGCAAAACGTGAGTGTACAGCTTGAAAGCCCTAAGTCAAATAAATTTACCTGATCTCTAAGAAAGAAATCCAAATAAAATCGTCCAAAACTTGAGACTAGTATGAAATAATAATAATAATAATAATAATAATAATAATAATAATAATAATAATGGGAAAACTGGACACGACAGAAGGCAAGGAAATACCGAACCAAACGGAGATGAGGACACTAGGGGAACAAGATGCCTAAATACCTGGGAGTTCTTGAAACAGACACCATCAAAGCGACAGAAATGAAAGAGAGAATTGGAAAAATTCTTCAGGAGAGCAACAAAACTAAATCATATAGCAGAAATCTTATAAAATGTATAAAACATTGGCAGTGTCAATAGTAAGATAAAGAAGAACTGAGAGAGCTCGATCAGAAGACCAGGAACTCATGGTCATGCACAACGCACTACACTCGAAGAACGATATTGACCGACTCTTCGTGAAAAGGAAAGACGGCAGGAGGGGACTGGTCTGTATAGAAGACTGTGTTAATGACACTAAAAACACACTAGAAAATACATAATGCAAAACATTGAAAGAATAATCATGACAGCGAAAGACACTGAAAATAATCCATAAAACAGAAACCAGAGGGATAAAGAATAAAATAAGAAAAAAATGGGAAGAGAAACAACTACACGGTAGATTTATAATGACAAAAGATGAGATTAACAAAAACACTTGGACATGGATGCGAAAAGGACACGTAAACCGAGAAACTGAATTTCTAATAACTCCAGCGCAAGATAAGAACCAACAACATCAAAGCTAAGATCGACAAAACGCAAGAAAACAGAAATGCAGACTCTGTGGACAAAGAAACGAAACGATAAACCATATAGTATGTTAACTAGCCCAAAAGGAATACAATAGGCATGATCATGTGGAAAGGGCAACACATTGGGGAGTGTGCAAACAACTGCATCTCGAACGCACAGACGAATGGTACAAGCATAATCCAGCAACAGTAATTGAAGACGAGAATCACAAAATCCTATGGGACATGGACATACAAACAGATAAACCCATCCAAGCAAGAAGACCGGATGTCGTAATAATTAGCAAGTCCTGCCAAATCGTAGACTTTACTGTCCATTTGACCACAGGATAAATATCAAAGAAAAGGAGAAACGGGGCAAATACACAGAGCTAGCCAGAGAGCTGAGAGGGATGTGGATGATGAAAAAAAAATCAAGATAGTACCTATAATACTAGGAGCACTAGGAACAATTTGGAAAAACTTTGAGGAGAGAATGGGAAAAATTGGAATAAGAGAAATGGCTGGAAACATACAACGAATAACAATACTGAGAACAGCTGAAATATTAAGGAAACCCCTTGAATGCGGATACATGAGCCACATGTCAGGCCATACGAGCTACTGCAGAGAAAAAACGTTACATGGAACCAAGAACATTGAAGCTACATATCTATAAGTTCTCAACCCCCATTCCTATTATCCAATCACTGCCCCCCCCAAAAAAAAAGAATGATGCCAAAGAAGATCGAAAGACTGAGGATATAAATATCACTAAAACATCCGGGTTGCCGGTAGGCTGAGATAAACCGCATCACCCACACACAATAAATCGAACTTACTAAGGGAGATAATAACTTCCGGTGAGTACCGGAAAAATATCCAGTAAATAAAACCTTGTTTAGTAAATCGTTATTTTTTTTATTTTTTATTTTTTTTTTTGCATTTCCATACACCAAACATGGATATAAATATGATTAAAACATCCGCTGGGTCATAAGCTTCATTTCGGTACCTTTCCTGCCTGGGTGGATTGCCTGTAGGCTGAGATAAACCGCGTCACACACACACACACATTAGGAAAATTTATAATAAGATAACACGCAGTCGTCAATGTAATACACCAAAGAAAATGCAATTTTAAACTGAAACTGAATGGCAGACCAATAGAAATATTATTTCACATTTAAGTATAACAGACCAAACAAAGTGTTATTTCAATCTTAAGTGTAATAGGCGAATGAACATGCAATTTCGAATTTAAGTATAACAGACAAATGAAAATGCTATTTCAATCTTAATTGTAACAGACCAACAAAAGTGTTATGTTTATCTTGAACCCAACAGACCAAAGAAAGGGCTATTGCAAAATGAAATATGATATACTAACGAAAACGCAATTTCAAACTTAAGTGTGACAGACGAATGAAAATGCTATTTTAATCTTAAGCCTAATAGACTAATGAAAGTGCTACTTCAAAATTAAGCGTGACAGACCATTGATATTTCAATCTTAACCGTGACATACGAAAGAAAGTAGTTTTCACAGTTAAACGTGACAGATTAATGAAACTGCAAGTTCACATTTAAGTCTTACATGACAATCGACGGAGCCCATACTAACACGTGGCTGGACGCATCTTAAATCAGATATTGCAATTCAATCTATTCGTTTAACGATTAAAATGCTACTCCAAGATTAATCTAACAGACAAACGAAAATAGTGTTTTGTACTTCCGTGTGTGACAAACCAACTGGCCAATGGATAGTCTCTTGCACAGATGATTGGAGATATCTGTAAAAAAAAAATCGATTTCTATTGAAATCATTTCTTTACATGGTAATGGTATATTTGTTCGTCTGTCTGTCTCTTAGTCTCTGGGTCTATCAAACTCAAATCTTAAATAACATTTTTTACCATTGAACACGTCGATTTGAATGGATCCAAAAGTAACCTTGATATAATAAAGAATTAACACTGAGAATAGTCCTAGAAATGAGCCAAGCTTTTCTTTGTTTTTCGTATTCGTTTCCAGAAATCTTTACAAAGGTTTTTCGAGGCAAAGTTTAACAAAAAAGAAAGAAAAAGAAAGTGAGTGTTTAGATCCCAAGACATTTGAGTCGAGATTGCCCAAAGAGATTTATTGATGGAAAAATAATTTCCATATCTTCGCATTATCATCGTCATAATTGTTATGCGCGTACGCAAGTTCTTCAGACTTTGTTTCTCCAGTGATGAGACGATTATTATCTATTGCAGGAGATGAAATCCACTACAGAAACTCTCTCGAGTCTCCTTGAACCTTCCTTCAATGGCCGACAATTGGAGAGAATTGAGAACTGCATATTAACGCATGTATTTTTTGGTATTATTAAAGTGGGACTCAATGATAAAAGGAAAACAACGAATGAAGAAAATGGAAAAGATAAATAAAATAAAATAAATATCCTATTAAGAAACCAACAGTTATTGTTCGTCTATTTGTTGAGCTGGGATTTAAAAATTTTACGCCCGATTTTACGTACATTTACAACTGAATTTTAAGAGAAAGTTTAAAACTATATTTTGGTTAAGATCATTTGATTTCCGTCGTCGTCGTCGTCGTCGTCGTAGCCGCCGCCGCCACCGCTACCGCCGCCGTCATCGTCGTCGCCAATGCTGCTGCCATCGCTACAACTCACCATCAAGGAGGTGATGGTGGTTCAATGGTTAACAACGCGGGCTAACAAACTAGTTGTGCTAAGTTCGAACCCAATTCGTTCCATAATAACACTCTCACATGGTCCGTCCCCATATACTGTCAAGATATGGATATCCTTCTGAAAAGAATTCTTAATGAAAAGATACTGGGGAAACAAATAACAATAAAATCATCAACACGAATGATACTCCAAAAAGAAAAAAAAACATCACCATATTCGGTTTAACGTTCGTTTTACATCATTGCCTACCTGAGACAGCTTTAAGAAAAATTGACTTTCAAACTAACTAATCTGCTGTTAGATCTTTATTAATCTTCCATCCTCACAAATACTTCTTTATCACTTCCTCACATGTTCATCTTGATATGAAAGAGTTAACACTGAAAATAATCTTATAAACGAACAAATCTATTTTTAAAAAAATCTTTAGCAATGGCAGAGAAAATTTTCCACTGCGAACTGAACTTGCCGCTTCAACTGTTCTACAACTACTAACCCAAGAACACTCATCCATTCTTTCAATGTGACCTGACCATCGAAGCCTCCTTTTCTGTACATATCTACCTATACTATGAAGATGTAATCTACTTCTGAGATCACCAGATCTCAGCCCGTCTTTAAGAATCACGTCACACATTCTTAGCACCATCGTCACATCAATTATCTCCATGCAACGCATACCCTTAATCCTCACCGGTCTGGTTTAACTTGCATATAGCTCAACATTTCGTTCGAATGTGTTAGTAGTGGAAAATATTCCCTGAACTTATATTGTTTACCCAAATTTTTTTTTTTTTAATTTCTTTTACAAATAAAGAAATAAAGCAACATTGAACTGTATTTTTGGAAGCTATCTGAGTTTCAAAATTAAGTTCCAAATTATTTTACTATATAATTATAGCATCTATATATTATACCGTAATACCTTTGACATACGTGAGTGTGTCACGATTTTAAGATTATAAATTATTTGATCCGAAGATACAAATTACTAGTAGGACAGAAGGTAATAATTACTAGTAGGACAGAAGGTGATAACGTACTACAAACATTAAATTAGTATGTAGATACGCTAATTTAATGTTCGTAGTATGTTATCACCTTCTATCCTCCTATTTAATAAATAGAATCTCCCGATCACCGAACACGCAATATAAATAATATTTCAATAAAAAAGATGATGTCGCTTTTGGGCGATACGTGAAACTAAAATATACCTTCTTGGTCTTCTGGCTAGAATTCAAAAGTAGTATCTGCTCTGTCTAATGATGGTACAATGATATCGTGAGATTTCCGTTCGCGCCGGGCGCCCATACAATGGAAATATGTCACAAACCCCTATAAGGATATTGAAGATAAACCGTAATATCCAGATATATTCTGACACTACATTAACCATATTGCTTAGATAAATACTTTCACGGTTTTACCAAAAGGACTACAATAATATAGCGGGGTTCCCATTCACGTTGAATGCACAGCAGCAATATATTACATATGAAAGGTGCCGTTGTGGAATCTCCACAGATCCCGCTAGAGATATCATAAAACCATATTGAAGTAAATTTTGAGAGGTACCCTTGTTTCAAAAATTGCAGTTTTCAATTGTTTTATTATATCACTTTAACATTATATAATAAACAATATTGAACTGCATTTTGGAATAGTGTATGTACAAATCTCTCTCTTTTTGTCTGAAACTTAATTTCTGTTTTAAAATGAAGTTGAATATTTTATATAATTTTCAAAGTATATTTTATTATTTTTTTTATTCAATTTTCACCCCAAACAAGGCACAGTACCACTTTGAAGCAGGGGGCTACTATTAGGGACTTAATTAGCGGGGTCATTATGAAGGGAGAAGAGTAGAAAGACGTTTGTTAACATTACACTTGAACTTCTGCATATCATTGCAGTTGGGAAAGCAGAATCCCGGAAGGGAGTTCCAAAGACCCGCAGTTCTGGGGAAGAAACTATTGGAGTAAAAGGCTTTCTTGCACCTAGGGATCTCTACTGTAAAGGGATGAGACTTAGTAGCTTGTCGGGTTTGTCGGGGGTAGTTACGTCGGGGAGGTATAAGTGTTTGCAGTTCGTCAGAGCATTCACCATTAAAGTATTTGTAGAACAGGCAGAGGGATGCAACATCTCGTCGATGGGACAGAGGTTGAAGCCTAGATGACAGTTCAGGACCTATCAGGTTGGCGACTCTCTTTTGAACCCTGTCCAGGAGCAAGAGACAAGCAGCAGATGCACCAGCCCACTTGTGACAGCAGTACTCCATACATGGGCGAATAGTTGCCTTATAGAGGTATAGAATACTGTCAGGCGTAAGTAGTTTTCTAGCACGGTAAAGGGAGCTAACCTTCCTTGCAGCAGCCTTGGCAATGCTCTCAATGTATCTATTCCAGTTCATGTTCCCTGTAAACGTTAGGCCGAGGAGTTTAAAAGAAGTACTTTCAGGCAATGTGTTCTTGGCCATTGCTATTGGTGGTAGAGAATGTTTCTTGTAGTTATTGAAGGAAACAAGCTTAGTCTTAGCAGCATTGAATGTGACCAACCATTTTTGTCCCCATTCCACTATGGATTCGAGGTCATCCTCTAGTGTTTCTGCCATTTCCTTGGATATGCGTTCATTTGTTTTCCCCTCATATCTGTTACAGAGAGTGGTGTCATCGGCAAATATACCCATCTCCGAAACAATTTTATCAGGGAGGTCGTTTATGAATATCAGGAATAATAGAGGTCCAAGGATAGACCCCTGAGGTATTTCCGCATTTATGTCATATTGTTTGGATGTACGTCCGTCGAGGACAACTTTGATTTTTCTCTTACTTAAGAAGGATTTAATTACATTATGAATTCTTCCAGTGATTCCATATGATCTAATTTTCCTTAGAAGATCATCGTGCCATACCCTGTCAAAAGCCTTAGATATATCAAGGGCCACCGCTCTACCCTCCCCTGTTTTATCCAATGAACGGTATATACGTTCAGAAACTACAGTTAAGATATCTGCTGTTGAACGGGCTTGCCTGAATCCATATTGTTTGTCAGTCAGGAGTTTAGCAGCTGTTAGGTGCTGGACTAGGGCTTGATTAACTAAGGACTCAAATATTTTGGTTAAAAGCGGGAGGAGGCTAATGGGGCGATAATTTGGTGGGTCAGTTCTTTCACCAGAATTCTTGAAGACTGGTATCACGGAGGCGGTTTCCAGCAGTCGGGAAAACAAGATTCGTTAAGGCATTTATTGTAAAGTTTGGACAGAACTGGAGCAACCTCGACAGAGCATTTTTTTAATAGCACAGCCGGGATGAGATCTGGTCCACACGCTTTTGAGGTGTCTAGGTTTTTTATAATAGCATGTACCTGAGAAGGGGTGATTTTCAAATCGTCAATTGTGGCGTCTGTTCGCAGAGGAAAATCAGGGAGTGAGTGGTGTACCGAGTTCAGTGTGGAGTTTGAGGCAAACCGACTGGCAAGCAGATTAGCCTTGTCAGTTGCCGTGCAAGCAACCTCATGATTGTTTGCTAGTGGGGAATAGTTGACTGTCCATTATTAACTACGCTGTTGTAGATTTTCCAAAAATCCCGCGTTCCTAATGTCTGTGCTTCGATGCGCTTTCTGGTGGTTTCAGAGTAATCTGTCTTAGCTGTCTGTATCACTCTCTTACAGTTATTTCTAGCTTCTATAAACTTCTGTTTATTTGGGCTGGACTTATGTCGGTTGAATCTGCGGAACGCATGCTGCCTTTGACAAATGGCAGCTGCACAAGCAGAAGTAAACCATTGGGGAGAGTGGGGCTTGCTATAGAATTTCCGTGCGGGAACATGTGCTTCAATAGCAGTTTTGAACCATTCAGTTGTCTCATTTGCACACTGTTCCGCTGAAAGGGTAAAGATATTTTGCCATGGGGCATCTCTGATGAGCTCCCTGATGGCTTCCCAATCAGCCTTAACAATATTGATCTGCATTTTGAAAGATGCCCTTGTTTCAAAATTAAATTCACTATTGGTTTATTTTATAATTTTAACATTATTCGGTAGAACCTCGAGATACTCTGGCCCTAGGATACGTTTTTTTTTCAGGTAACGATGTGGAATACGGTGTTTTTCTAGCCCCTGGTTACGGTATTATTAATAATGTTATTTGATTCTATACATGTGTATTATATACTCTGCTGTATTTTTTTACTAATTTTTTTAATGCCGTATCCTGGGGTTTTACTGTATTATAAAACAATGTCAAAGCAAACGCCATCCCAATTTTCACAATTTTTATTTTGGTCGATAAAAGACTATTTTTTTTATTTGTACATCGCTTTATGTTCTGTTTAACAGCATCTCCACTTATTTGGATTAATTTATTCTGGATCTATGTCTATTTTCAATTGTTCATTTTGAAGCATTCATAACTGCTATTTATGGAATATCTACACATTATTAATTATTTAATGCTGAAATACTGTACAAATTGTACATGATTGATTCTAAGCAATTAGTTGTAGGCAAATTGTTTTTGTATAGCTAAGACACACTTATTTTTATATTTTTTAATCACGTCCTGCCTGTCTTTCTCTATTTGTTGCTTTCGGGGTTTTGTTTCGGTTTCGATTCTAGCTGATAGCATTTAAGTTACAATTTTTTTTTTTTTACTTTTGAAATCACGAGAATCACTGAAAATAATCTTATAAATGAACCAATCTATCATAATAATTTTTTATTAAAGAAATCTTTAGCAATGACTTAGAGGAATGTTTCCACTGTGAACTAAACCTTATTGGGCACAATCCATATGAAATATTTGATAAATAATTAACTCTATTATTATAATATATACGAAATCTGGATTCAATACAATATCATATTTACGCGTATTTTACGACCGGACAACATCGGGTGCCTCTGCTAATCTTACCTATCGAAGGGTGTAATAGCATGCAAGCGCACTAATAAAGATGAAAAAAAACAAACACATCTATGATACAAAAACTATATTTCAGTCGATTCAGGCGACCTTATTCTTTGGTATAGAAAAGCGCTATTAAAAAGAATATGAGTATCATATGCAGCAAGAAATAGAAAGTTAAATAGGGAGGAGGAGTGTAGTATAAAGGTCAGAGGAATGGGTAGAGGGGAGAATGAAAGAAAATGGTATGGGAGGTGGGTGTTAGTGTCTGACTCGTCTGCGTTAGGAGTAGAGGATCGAGTGTATAAGAAGAGTAGGCGAGGAGAAGTAACGAGGTGAAGAAAGAATGGGAGCGGGTGCTTTATAGATGCGTTTGTGTTCTTTATTTGTACTTGGCTGTTGTCATACTTATCCAATATTCCATGTACTAATCTTTCACTTGTTTTTCTGAAACTTAATTTCAATTTTCATATTCTCTCATTTTACATATAAAAAAGTATGGTGTGAACTGTGTTTGTAATATTCTTCTTTTTTTTACTTTAAATTATTTTGGTTTTCATAATTAAACCATGTGTTTAACCTAACACTGGAATTCGTTTTTTCATGTTACATTATTGCGCGTTCTTCGTTATTATTTGTTTTTCTCTAGAAAGAAAGACTCATCAAAAGAAAATCTACTTGACATATTGGCAGAAGATCTTCAAGACAAGGTGTCCTTTTTCAATCGCAAAATGGTAAAAACATGAATAGAGAATAATAGACTGAGATGCAGGATACAAAAAGTCAAAGAAAATCTCTCTCTCTCTATCTCTCTCTCTCTCTCTCTATATATATATATATATATATATATATATATATATATATATATATATACTAGCAAAAGTACGCGTCGTGGACTGGGTTCAAAAACAGCCTACAGAAAATGGACTCTGATTTATGAAAGTATGATAGCTTATGAAAAGGAAGGGTTGTAAAAAGATAGCTTCGAATTTGGGGGGTATCAAAACCAAAGCAAACTATGATGAAAGTAAAAATAAAATAGATAAATCCCATAATTTATTATACCATACCTGTTCACACTCAAACACTTATCACAATATTCTGTGGCTCTATGTTTCCAGCTCTATCCTTACGATTATATAAAAGTCACTGCGTGTGAGTTCCTTCCTCAAAAGTTCCGAAACAGCTGCACCTGCTATATATTCGTTATCATGGAGGGGCACCAAATTGAACTTTTGTTGCCTAGAGTTCTTCATCGGAGTTCTCACTGGGGTTATCATTGAGGAGCACCATTTACGTTTTGCGTATAACATAAAAAGGGATTCCGTGTGCGTATGATTGTCTCTAATATAAATGGTTGTGTGTTTGATTATCATAAAGGGAATCGTGTGTGTGACATGTAATTTCTGAACCTACCTCTGCTTCTTCAAAACGGACCATCTGGAAATTTCTCATCCTGGAGGGAGACTTGATACCTGTTTGACGAAGATTTATCACTCCAAGACGATGAATGTGTTTTATAGTTTTTTTATTTCACTTTCCCCAGAGGTCCTGCAGCAGGTGGAAGTGAAATCTGCTTGTGTGGGTTCTTCTTCACACACGTCAGCGTACGTATCGCCCTCCTCCCCAGTTAAGATGGGGAGACCACGGAAAAACGTCCGTCTTCTTCAAAGCTCAAATCAAATCTCACAGATCTAGCCAATCTGACCACGTCACATATACGTAATCTGGTCAGCTGACCTTCGGTTCTGGTAAACGTGTCTACCTCCACGTTTACTCACCTCTCTCTCTCTCTCTCTCTCTCTCTCTCTCTCTCTCTCTCTCTCTCTCTCTCTCTCTCTCTCTCTCTGTAACACACCTACCTTTTGCATATTTCTCACAAAGCTAGTTTATATGTTTGGCAGTGTTCTTCGATGGGTTTTGTACAGAAATTCATCGGATAAGTATTGAAAATCAAAAAATTCGATCTTAAAAATAGTCTTTCTTCTATTATAAATAAAAATATTTTTTACAGGGGAATATTTTACGTTACATCGGTGTAACCTTGGTCGGTGTAACTCAAAATATTTTCCTGTAAAAATTCTCCATACGAGAAAAAAGTCTATTTTTTAAGATCGTCAATCTTAAATATAATTTGACGTGATATTGTAAACAAACACAGACAGAATTTGATGAACAGCATTATTATTATTATTATTATTATTATTATTATTATTATTATTATTATTATTATTATTATTATTATTATTATTATTATTATTATTTTGCGAATTAGTACCTCGGGCAAATTATTCCTCGCAATATATAATATTCAATAGAGGATTGATTCTATAATAATACAGACGCAATATGAATAAATTAAAATAGTATGTTTAAGCGTATTGTACGACCGGGAAACGCCGGGCGTACAGCTAGTTATAAATATAAATACCAGCTTTGAAGTGACGAACGTGTAGGGCGGAATAAATGTAATAGAGAAACTGTTATAGAACCTCTTGTACGACAGTTAAAGATGCGTTGAAAATAGCAAACATATTCTGATGAATAATAGACAAACGTGCAAAGCATCATCATGAAGCTGTCATTTGTATTAGAGATGTAAATTTCCTTTCATGTCTGCTCCTTACACTAGTGCTTATCTACTTGAGATAACGATTTTTTATGTTCATATTATATTATAGAAACTAGCATACACTCTCCGCCAAAACCAACAAAACAAAATAAACGACATCGAAAATTGCTTTGCCAGTGTTCGCACTACCTAATTATCTCGATATAGTACTAAATTAATTACAGGAAACTAGCCGCATTTGTAAAAAATACACAGCGGCATCTTTCATATGTTGTATATTGCTGCTGGGCGTTCTGTGGATGTTCAGCATGAATGGAGATGTCGCAACATTAGTGTAGCCCTTTTGTTAAAACCGTAAAAGTATTTATCTGAGTAATCTGGTTAATGTAGTGTCATAATTTATCTGGTTATTACGGTTCATCTCCAATATCCTTACAGGCATCTGTGACATACTTCCACTGTATGGACGCCCGGCGCGAAAGGAAACCTCACGATATCAGTATACCATCTTTAGACAGAACAGATACTACCTTGGATCCGAGCCAGAAGACCAAGAAGGTATATCGGGAATTTCTATTTGTTAGAAAGGAGGATAAAAAGTGGTAACATACTACGAAAATTAAATTAGCATATTAATATACCAATAATTTAATGTTCGTGGTACTTTATCGCTGTCTATTCTTCTGTTTAATAAATAGGAGCTCCCGATCGAAAAATTTATAATCTGGAAATCGTGAGAGACGTACGTATGTTATTTAAAGGTACTACGGTATTAATCTATAGATTACGTGAGTAATTCAATTTTTCAGACTTGCTATTTGCATTCTCGCTTTCCACACCATTTGAAATGATTTTGTCCTAGGGACACTAAAGAAGCACATGTTTTACTTGGAAATACACATACTTATTTTTTATCTAACAAATAGATATGCATTGGTCTTTATTATAGACTGGAGAAGGAGAACAAAATACAGAAGCATACTTGCTCTTATTATATGATACACGAACGGGAGGTTGAGAGATAACACAGTTTTTTATTAATTAAGCAAGATGGCATATTAATAAAGAGAAGGCATATTTAAATAAAATATTTAGCAGTCAGTCAATGAAGAACAGTCTGAGCATCAATTTGCCAATTATGAAGAGTTTATGTAAAATCAAATTGTGCCCCTGCTTACTATATATATATATATATATATGTGTGTGTGTGTGTGTGTGTGTATATGTATATATATATATATATATATATATATATATATATATATATATATAATTGCAGGTTAATATTTTACGGAGGTAAAGTAACTAATGAATTTTTACGAGGTTAATACGAGAGTGCTCAATACAGAGTAGGGCAAGATATACTTTTTATTTGTTCTACATAAGCATTAAAATGTCACTACACATTCATGAGCATGTGTCGGTCAGCCAGTTAAAGTTAACTAGAGATCTCTCCAGGCAATATTGCTCATAAAAAAAGTTCAGTAAGTAACATTATCTAAGCAATATCGCCTAAAGAAGTCTCTAGTTACCTTTAACTCGCTGGCCGAAACATGCTCATGAATGTGTAGCGATAATAATGCTCATGTAGAACAAACAAAAGAGTATATGCATGTGTTTTTGCGTGTGTGCATGTGTGTAAAGCTCGTAGGAGAGAACTCCAGCAAAGTGTTAAATTATTTTTTTTTTAAATCAAACGCAAGAGATAAATATTTATTTATTTATTTATTTATGTATTTCAGAAGACACCGTCGGTATCGTTGTTTTTTAATCCATTAAAAACTGGGACCTTTGCTGGAATCTTAACAGCATTTGTTTATGTCTGGATCCCTGGAAAATATCAGCTCGGGAAGACTAACTACGTATAAACGTATTTTTGTTGTTGTTTTTTTTTTTTGTAGAGGCAGCGAACATTAAATTAAAATAAATCACATAAAAATATGTTTCTTATACAAATATGTGGTTTATTCCAAAGATTACTTTTAGACTTTCATAATCTAAATAGAATTTTGCACATATGGCTCTACGACTCGATGATGTAATCTAGACGTCCAATTTTCATAACCTCACCGCATTAAATTAGGCTGTATTTCGACAATAACGCGTTGAATGTTGTCTTTCATGCGGTCAAATGTCTCTGGTTTATGCGCAAAGACATGGGATTTACATGTAACCCAAAAATAATCTAATGCAGTAAAATCGCACGAACGAAGTGGCTAGCTGACAAGTTCATTAAGTGAAATTATTTGTTGATAAAATCTTTCTCTCAGTAAATTGAGCGTATCATTCGCAATTTGCAATCACTGCTCAGGTGTCACACACTTAATGATGAATTGCCAAACCAAGCTGAACTCAAAATAACTGATAATGATCAAATATGCAATGAAAGAGAATAGAGTTGCCAATTTAGAATACGTTGTCTGTAAAACACTATATATATATATATATATATATATATATATATATATATATATATACTGTTTCTTATACAAACATTATTGGCTGTATTGTGCATGCATGTTTCAGTGGAATCCCAATTCAGGGATAATATCTCATTAATTAAACCAAAATAGAATCGATATTGTTATCTATTCATGTATGGATTGATGAGGTCGAATTAGGAATCCACTGAAACATGTATGCACATATGTAACTAATAATTTTTATATAATAAACAGAATATATACCAGCTCTGTTTTGCGTTGAGAACTCAATAATACTCCCGTGAGTTTCATGGGATCTACATCTACAAAACCAATTGATACAACCATTATACACACACACACACACACACACACACATATATATATATATATATATATATATATATATATATATATATATATATATAACAAGCCCGTTTTGCAGGCATTGAGAACAAGTAGCATGCACTGACAGGCCCTTGTACTGAAAATGTGAACTATACAACTTTTGAACATCCGTCCAATCATCAAGCTGCACACTCAAGTTGTATGTTAACAAGTAGATAGTAAATCATACTCTGGGCGTCACTATATCTGCGCAGACGATTGTCAAAGCCATTAACCGTTGCGTTTACGTCAGGAGCATTATAAGCTTCTCTTCATGCAGATATCATATTTTTTGTTGTGTGTGTGTGCGTGTGCGTGTGTGTGTGTGTGTGTGTGTGTGTGTGTGTGTGTGTGTGTGTGTGTGTGTGTGTGTGTGCGCGCGCCCGCCTGTACGATATTTTATTGCATAATTTACAATTCCAATGCTCGCAGAAGTGTATTGGTTAAAAAATAAAAACCAAAATTAGCAAACAATATTACACTCTGCAATCAACATTTATAAATTCTTCGGACATTTGTTCTTTGAAAAGAAGAATATGTAAGCGAAAGAAATAATAAAAGCATGCATGCCTGCAGATATATATATATATATATATATATATATATATATATATATATATATATATAATTATTATTTAGTATCCCTATAATATTAACAATAATAACAATAATAATTATATATATATATTATTATTATTATTATTATTATTATTATTATCATTATTATCATTATTATTAATTACTATCCCTATATATAATAAAAGAGGCGCAGTTTTTCCACTCTAGACCAAAATAATGTAGGTTTACAACAGCAAACGCCACATACAAGTTCATTATATCTACAGTAATAGGCACTATCTTATTTAATTATAGAACTATATTTTGACACATTCATTTATTATAATTAAACTCTAGAGTGTATCCTATGAGTGGCATCATCACTATAGCCATTAGCATTAGCATAATTTCTAATTTTTCCCTCTACTTCATAACTGCTCCCACCACCACCACTCAACACCGCGTAACATTACCCACAGTAACCTTATATTTCCCCTTCCCCCTAATTGACTGATTCAGAAACTCATAGACATATCGTTCACTTGCAAATCAGTGATTCATTAAATACGGATTCATCCCTCCGTTAATTCCACCCTTTTTCATTGGCTTGCAGCTGTTATTCTCTTATCCAGAATTTACATCTTACGCAAATAACGAACGTACACTGTTCACATACACCATGGCGATTACCTGCAGAATGTTTACTTTTTTGTCGCCCGAATATATTTAATCAAAACTCCAATTAAAAAATTACCGATTGACTAAAGTTCACTTTGCATTTAATTTGTCTTCGACGTCCTGTTCTCCCCCTCTCTCTCTCTCTCTCTCTTTCCCTCAATCTATCTATCTATCTCTCGATCTATCTATCTATCTCTCGATCTATCTATCTATCTATCTATCTATCTATCTTTCTTTCTATATATCTTTCTAGAGAGAAACTTTTGCAATCAAAATATTATATATAAATATCTTCCACTACTAGTACTATTAATAAAATAAATATGTATTGCTTTAAAACTATCAGTAAAACTTAAATCTATAGATCATTCCCCACAAATGTATTTTTATCTTTGAAAAATATATGAACATTTAAGATGTGTTTTACGGTAATAGAAAAAAAACAACGTTATAATTGAATATGTATTTAGAGATTAATAAAGAATCGACATCGGAATCAATACTTGTATTGGAATCGTGAATTTTTTACAGAATCGGTCATTGTATCGGACGTATTGGAATCGTCCCATCACTTATATATATATATATATATATATATATATATACATATACACATTTATATATATATATATATATATATATATATATATATAGTAAGTTCTGAAAATGTATGTAGAAATTAAGCTATGCCGAATTTTTCGCGTTTCATCCTCGGAAGGATTCCTCAGACTATTGCACGGAATCGATGTTGCTATATGTTTTTATATATTTCAGTGGTACTGGGTTTGCTGGTTAGCCAATCATATCTTTGTTATTCATACACTATTTTTGTCGTAGCAAATGGGCACACGTTTATCAGGCAAGGGTAGTTTGATTTCAAATTCTTGTCCTTCTTTGTGGGTTTTGGCGGTGAACGGGTTTCTCTATTGTTTATGTTGGGAACTGAGCTTGTATAAATCTTGATGGTTTCCACTTACGTTTTATTTTATACTTGTTTATCTGTTTATGTATTTGTTTCTTCTTATTATTATTGTTGTTACTATTATTATTAATGTTTTTAGTGTTTATGTGTTTTAGTATAGTACTATATTAATTAGTATATATTTAACAAAAAATGCTCTTAAAATCTATTACTCCACAATGCCTAACCTAGCACAAACGATAATTGCATTTAATAACGAAAAATTAAATTATCTATAACCACACCCTTCCCCTTAATACCAAAAACAAGCTGCAGTTGTTACAATAAGCAAGACTACCCACTCCAAAATGGTTGCGCCACAAGGATATCATATATTCATGTACTGTTACTGAGTTACCTCGAAACTCCCTTAAAATAGTTGCAAATAATCATCCCATGACAGAAATCCCCTATCCGTCTACTACTCTAAATGCAACTCCAATTAGTGTATCGACCGATCCACCAATCGTTTCACTGACAAATAACATCACAACCAACAATACAAATAATAATATCAATATTAATGAATATAGCAATGATTGAAACAATAACAGTAGCAAAAGTAATAGTAATAATACAATTAATAATGACATTTTTCTCAAGGCACTTATAATACTCTAATCTCACCTTAGAATATAGATCAAAATACCCCAGCACAAATTAAATCTACTATTGCCAATTATAACAACCTTGAATAAAACAGTAATCATACCCAAAATCTTAACATAAATCCACATACAATTTACACTACACGAACTCCGCCTAAAATATACGCTTATATTGGCGCTACTTTAACATTAATAAATTTTAGAATATCTAACCATAATTCTTCCTTTAATAATGAAATCACTGATAATAACCAGGGAGCTTCCTTAACCATTTTAATTAAAAACCTTAAATCTAAAATCATCCTTTTCTCTTTAAACTGGGCAATTATTATAAAGTCTCAGTCTTACACTCCAGGTTCTAAATCTCTTCACCTCTGCACATCTGAAGTTATAAGTATAATTACTTTCCCCAAAATATCAACTTAATTAATTCCTAGAGCGAACTTATTTTCCAATGTAAGCATAAAAACTCAAGTCTAACCAATTCGAAATTACTTAGCTCTCCTCTTAAACATATGGCTCTAAATTTACTTAATATAACAGATTTCTTCTGGTTTTTTTTGTGAGACTGTATCCCTATTGCTTGTGCATGAGTTTTTCCCTTTAGTCTAAATTTTTTCTTAAATTATTTCACATTGTTTTATTTTAGTATATATATATATATATATATATATATATATATATATATATATATATTCTTTAATTTATACATTCATATATGTATATATCTATATGCATACAGTTATATTTATAACTCAATCAATCTTAATTATATTCCTGACTGGGTCAAATTTACCCTTTCTGACCTATATTTATCTTTTCTTAAAATAGATATAGATGCATGACTTTCTAATTTCTCTCTTGTTTCTCTTGACTGTGTCTATCTCGCTCTCCCCGCTCATCTCATATTTAATATCTTTTCTTCCTCCCTTTTACTATTTTTATTCCTCTTTCATTCTCTCTTTTCTCCCAATACCCCTTTTGTTAATCTTATTACTATCTATATTTTAACACTCCTTTTCCCTGATCCGTTTTTTTTAAATAACGGCTCATATATTTATTCACTTCTCCGCAAACTGACTTTTCTTGAAGCTCCAAAGTTTACCCTGACATTTATATCTATATTTATATTTCTGTTTTCCATGGAGTACCGATACATTTTTAAGATATGCATCTCGGATCTTTCCTGTTCTGGAATTTACGATCTTTTTCAAATTGGACTTTTACCATATACTTTTTTCTCTCTATTTCCTCATTCTTGCTGTACATTTCAAAGTGAATACCTATAAACTGTTAACTGAATGTTTATGCAAATATGATAAACTTCATATTTATTGTTTCTTCTAACGTTTTAAACTGAAAAATTTATTGTATATTTTGCGAACACCTTCCCCCTGATGAGAAGAAGTACATTTTTCGAAACTCCATGTAATAAGGTTTTCTTGTTTTATTTGTACTCCTTTTGTACACACACACACACACACACACACACACACACACACACACACATATATATATATATATATATATATATATATATATATATATACAAAAGAAATAACAATATAAAAGATAAAGGTTTTATGAAAATGGGCAAGATTTGTATACCGAATCTGCAAGTGTAGGATAAAGCGTTGCAAGGGAGTACTTATATACACGCCTGTCCACTTTCACATACATATACATATGCATATGTATATACGATTATATTCATACACATACATGGAAGTAGTTTGGGAACAAAAACCTTGTTTTTGTTTTTTTTTAAGTCCTTTACTGGGACAAAACACCTGCAAGACTCCACATTAAAATTTTAAATTTCTTGAAACCCGATTATAAAGGCCAGCAATCTACGTTTTTTATGGATAAGCAGGGCCTACAAAATGGAATACATACGTTCTCGTTTTTAAACATCAGGAGCAGTTTTTTTCATTCGGAGTCGCTTCTTTTAGTAGATCTATTATCAAAGAGATGTTGAGGGAATCAGGATTTACGTCTGTCCGTTACAATTCCATATTTCTCCTGTAAATTTTGTGTTATATTGTTACGATGGTCTTGAATAGATGCGCTGGTGTGATGAATTCTTTTCACTCCTATGTTGGATGGCAAAAACGGTATTTGTTCAAAAGAAACTTTCTCGAACTGGTCTCGTTCAGCTGTATTCAATCAAGTGGGTTTATCAGTAGGAAGTGACGACTAGAAAAAAATGGGAAAGGATTTAGAGATGGTACTCATGTTGGCGTGTGGGGTTGGTCGGATCGCACTTAGCTGATAGTCGGGAGGGGTAGAGGAGGGATGGGGATGTGTCTGTATGAGTGACGGGAGTGGGTTGGGCTGAACCGGGGGAGTTTATCTTACATTATATTTTCGGTATATTAAATGTTTAAATGCAAATACTAATGGAATGAAAAGGTTAGTATGAATCTAATTGTAAAGTAAATGTGCCGATTTTTAAATTACTTCTTATTGGGAGGGGGGCTTGCCAGTGGCGGTTACGGGTGGTGCTTAAATGGTTCTAATTTTAGGTTTTAGGTCTGAGGCCCCGGGAGGGGGTTTCTAAGCTATTTTTTCATTAGGCTTAGGTTTGGTTAGGTTACATTCTATGTTCATCTAGTGCTGGTTGGTGGTTTGGTTGCAATTTAATGGATGGTATTAAGTATAACGTTTTGCGGCAATAGGGTTTGTTAGGCAAAGTTGTCTGAGAGGTTAAGATTAAAGTAGTTATATTGTTAATTAGGGCTTGCCAAGAGGAAGTCGATTCAAGATCGGTTATTTATTTAATGTTATATAATGGTTATATATTCAGAGGGTGTGCGAGTATTTTATATTAAAAAGTTGAAGGTTTTTATTGACGATTTTTGCAGATAGCAAATGCTTAGAGGCAGTTGCAAAACAAAAATTGATTTGGGGTGTTGTCTGATAGCCCTTTACTAGGGGAGACAGTTAGTGAGGGATATTGTTACGTTTTTTGGACAGCGAAGAAACGCAATATGTTAGTTCCTGTCCGATGGTGCATTTTCAATGAGGTTATTTGCATTTCCGTACTTGAACTTTCTCTTGTGTCTACAACTGCAAATTGTCTCTGCTTTTGAATTGAGGATGTTTAATTTATTAGGTGCTGTTATAATCTCAAATCAGATAAGTCACCTCTTGTGGAATCGAACTCTCTCTCTCTTTTTCTCTTACGCATTAAGCTATATATATATATATATATATATATATATATATATATATATATGTATATATATATCAATTAAATGTCTGTTTACAATTTGAAAGAATTCAATAATTTCATTCCACATTCTGTGTCGTAAAATGCTAGTTTTCTAATCACTCTAATAACACAAATGGCTATTGTCTTCGATCACCCTTGTCAACTTTTTCTGTACACTTTCCATATCGAAAATAACCTTTCCGGTTTTCCTAACCATTGAATATATGTGCATTTCTCCGTGAAAATTAGAAACAAAAATTTAATTAAATAAAAAAAAAATAACAAAGTAGCATCCTTCCGTTTAGATATCTTTCCTCGCCTCACGTTTCTTTGATTGGACCGTTATTATCAGTCATATGACATAGTAAGATTTCTTGTTAGCCAATCAGCGCTTTCTCCTAAAAAAACAAAAAAAAAACATAAGAAATAACGAGCCAACGAAGTAATTACATACAGAACAATTATTTATAGAATATTAAGTAATATGTGAATATGTGTTGGTAATGAACAAGATGTAGTTTCCACGCTGGAAGGAAAAGTGGACACGAGATGAAGATTACAGAAAGGTTTGTGATGTGTGTAGGGTTGAAGGAAGTATTCCTCTTGAAGAATGTAATGTCCACAACAACGAATATGAATATGAAAATGATTACTTTGCAATTACAACCCCCATTTCCCCGCACCACTTCCAACTTCTTCACCTCTGATTAAAAAAAAAAGGAAGAAAACAGATTTTTGCATAGGAAGCAATTTTACTCATTAGGGTCCCTTAATAATTTCCATGGTTTACCACAATTTCTTCCTTCAGAGCTAACAGAGATTGAACTCTGACCTTGTTTTAGAACACGCACTGCTATCGTCTTTTGTGACGAGGGTGGTCAAAGCAGTTTTGGGGCTTCATCATTGGGATACCTCTTTTGTGAAGGAGATGATGATGACGGTGGTCAGTGATTGAAATAGGTTTTGGAATAGGGAGATGTGCACTAGGCATGAGTGTAAGGGCTAAGGTTGGGAAGTCCCGAGAAAGAGAGAGAGAGAGAGAGAGAGAGAGAGAGGGGGGAGGGAGAAAGAGAGAGAGCATACATACTTCAGAAAGCATGTTTAATCTGGTAAATATCTCTCTTTTATTTTTTTAAGTCTACATACTCTGGACGAGACGATTGAATCTATATTTAAAATTATCCAGTTAATAATGGTAAATAGGACAAATATATTTTGTGAAATCTTTTTCAATTTATCAATAAACTCTATAAAATCGAAAACTCTATATTTAAAAAACTAGATGCATATGTATTTACACGTATATATATATATATATATATATATACGTGTAAATACATATACATATCTAGTTTCTAATATATATATATATATATATATATATATATATATATATATATATATATATATATATATATATAGAGATGCAATTGGTATATTTAGGGAGCATTTTTCATTCAAGCAAATATTATTAAATGCAACGGAGATACTTTGCTTTATGATACTTTTTTTGAATTTTTCGATTTTCCGTATAATATTTTTTTTCTATCAAAATCAAAGATATTAATAAAAGTTCCATATTTTTTAACCGACCTATATTTTTAATCGACTTTTCTTCGACTCTATAATACCTTAACTCATCGCCATTTACTGTATATTTTAGTTTTCACTTTTAATCCTCATTTTCGTTTTTCGAACTTTTTACTTCAACACGTGATGATGATTCGTGGACGAATCGAAAGCGCTCGTGACAACAACAGCTATGGAACTTGTATTAATAAATTTGATTTTGATGCATAAAAGATTATCCGGAAAATCGAAAAATTAAGAAAATTTACAAAGCAAAGTGCCGCCACTGCATTTAATAATATTTGCTTGTATATATATATATATATATATATATATATATATATATATATATATACATATACATATATATATATATACATATATATATATATATATATATATATATATATATACATGGTGACCAAAAAAACAAAATCTAAATGGAGGCCATCTAGAACATATGCTGTAGAACGGAGAAAAAAGGCCAAAGACCCTAGTGTTTTGATGTGATGTTTTTCATATAATAAACTAGTTACGACTAAAGTTTCATTTCATTCGGACAAAACACTAAGAAACGGGGCCTATTATAGTTGGGGCCCGTGTTTTTGGAGTCACCCTATATATATATATATATATATATATATATATATATATATACTAGCAAAAGTACCCGTCGTTGACTGGGTTCAAAAAGAGTCTACAGAAAAGGTACTCTGATTTATGAAAGTATGATACGTTATGAAAAGGAAGGGTTGTAAAGAGATAGCTTCGAATTTGGGGGTATCAAAGCCAAAGCAAAATATGATGAAAGTAAAAATAAAATAGATAAACCCCATAATTTATTATACCATACCTGTTCACACTGAAACACCTATCACAATATTCTGTGGATCTATAGTAAAAAACTTTGTTAAACTTTGTGACTTATTCCGATTCTATGGACGTCAGGCGCGAACGAACACCCCCATAATTTTATTATACCATATTTCTTTAAACTGAAACATAATTATCAAAGTATATTTACGCAGATAGATATGAAAAGTCTTTATTAAAGTTTGTGCCTATTTCCATTCTAGGGAGGTCAGGCGCGAACGCAGACCCCACAATTTTATCATATCATTTCTATTTAAGTTAAAACATATTTATCAAAGTATTATTATGCACATCTATATCAGAAACACTTGTAAACCTTTTTTCTTTTTTTTTTAATTTTTTATTTTCATACTTTGTGGACCAGGGGCGAACGCAGACCCCACAATTTTAATGAACCACTGTTCTGCCAGATCAAACATACCCATTCCTGTGTCTCGACACATCTTCTATCTATATATGTAATCAGTTTTTTAAAATAGTCAACCATATAGGAGCCTATTCGTGACCAGACACACACACACATACATACACACAGATATTCAGCTTTATATATATATATATATATATATATATATATATATATATATATATATCATGTATCTATATATATATATATATACATATATATATATATACATATATCATGTATCTACATGTATGAAATGCGGACAATTCTGTGTAGCTTACTTGTCATATGTATTGTCAAAACTTACTATATATATATATACTAATGTTTCGCTGTATCACAAATCATCAGTGTGGCTAGACTTACCAACTTCCTCAAGCAAAGTTTGAAATTCGACAACCTACGCGACAGTCGGCATTTCTAATCGTTATGCTGTTCGGTTGCTGCTAAGATGGGTATGTGAATTAACAATGTTCAAACAGTGTTACTGATCTGTCTGAACACTTAGTTATGGGCGTGGTGATATTTTCATCAGTACCAATACATTTGGTTGCTGTTTTATTTTAAACTCTCCAAAACGGTTATACGATACACAGCTATCTATCTCCCATTTCTATTTCACCATTCAAGGTAAGGTCCCCTATTTGTGTTTCACGACGGTTATAGTTGTGACACCTTTTGTATTTTCTAGCAGTAAGCTTGCTTATACAAGTTCTAAATAAAGTAGAATGTGGATCGTTGGGTTTACTTTCAGCAGCCTCGTAATTGTCGCTTCCCTTATTTTGTCCTTTAGTCCTCATATTTTGTGTGCATTGTTTTTTAATAAAGGGGATAAGAATTGATGTTTAATCTACCCATCTAACACTTCTCATTGGCTAGTTTTGAACCTCATATTTTTAGTTCTTCACTTACATCATTTGGTTTTATGCCTTGTCGAGAGCGATATCCATTTTTTTTTAAATGTGCATTTACTTAGTATTTCTAGAATTAAAAATGCATTTGTTACTGGCTCTATAAATGACTGAAAAATTTTCTGGAATATGCATATGTATGAATAGGAATATTGGCTGAAATTATTCGGAACATTTTTAAAACTATAATAATAATAAAAAAAATAGTTATCAGATCGGTTCAAAATATTGTACCAGTTTATAGAAGAGGCATTTTAAAGCATTGTAATATAATTTGTGTATAGTTGTTGTTACTTAAACGTATTCTTTTATTCGTTTGTGCAATTCTCACATTAAAAATCGGCCTTGTGCCTAATTTGCTCGGTGGGGGGGTAAATAAATACCAACCCTACATATAAGACCTTGGTCAATGTAGGGGCAACCCTTCATACCAATTGTCACTGTCCAGCTCCCCTACTCTCCGGGGAGTTGGTCCCTATATCCCTTTAACTCCTCACATTAAAAATTGGCCTTGTGCTAAGTTTGCTCGGTGGGGGAGCAAATAAATACCTCTGTTCCGGCAGATGCTGCAATCAAAGACCATTGCTTTTTTGTCAATCTTCTGGTCCATGTAAAGGCAACCCTACATACTAGTATGCAAATCACTTACCAGCTTCTATTTCCCACCTCTCTGGAGCTGCTCCCCTTTTCCCTTCCCCCTCTCCCTATCTCTCCACATTAAAAAATGGCCTTGTGCCTAATTTGCTCAGTGGAGAAACAAATAAATACGACACCTCCCTGCAAGAGATGCAAACATTTAACGTCATCATATTCCCTGAGGGAATATAGATGCTTCTGGAAACTGTTTAATACTCCCATGAACCTGCCTCCTTAGGTGGAAACCAGTTGAGCTCGCCTAAGGTGAGTGCCACTTCAATAAAGCAGTAATTTAGGCTTTTAATCCTTACCGGCCATGTTTTATATAGTGGTGACGCCATGTTAGTAATGGCACAAGTACTCCTAGCTTACGCCATCCTCTCCAACTCTTACAGTCACACTAGACTCTGCTCTTTCTGGTGCTTCAATGATATTAGCAAGGTAACGAAGCATTTGAGCTACCAAAATAGCTTCATCATCCAAATAAACTTTTTTCCCCAACTGAGTTTTAATTTGCCTCAATCGTCGTATACATCTTACATACAAAGGGATATCAACTTTGGGGGAAGAGGTGGCTGGTTACCTTTAATGCATCTAAGACCAAGCTCCTATTTCTACATCATAAACGCTCTGATCCTCATCTGGCATCAATTGAAATGGATGGCTCTCGTCTAGGGGAGGCCCCATGTTTTTATAAGCTTCTGAGTTTGACCTTTACTCCTGATCTTAAATGGAACACGTACATCAAGTCTGTGGCCAAGGTCGCTGGGAAAATGGTGGGATTCTTCTACCGCTCCAGAAGATATCTCACTAATGATGCAATTCTCGATCTATATAAAAGCCAAGTACGTCCAAGGATGGAGTACTGCTGCCAAATCTGGGCAGGAGCTGCTAAAAACAGCCTATCCTGCCTTGACAGAGTAAAAAATAGACTTCGTGGCTTGGTGGGGGATGTCCTTTTCTCTTCCCTGTAACCTCTTTCCCACAGAAGAGACGTAGCGAGCCTATCCTTGTTTTATCGTTATTTCCATGGAAAGTGCTCGTCTGAGCTCCATTCTCTGGTCCCCCCTCGCCAATCTTTTTCAAAAAACACCCGACTAGCTCAAACCACCATCAATAATTTTCCCCACTCCTTATCTGTACCTAAATCAAAACGTAGATTCCATGAATAAAGCTTCTTTCTTAGAACTGCACGCCTGTGGAACTCTGTTCCGCTTGCCTGTTTCCCTACCAACTTCAACCTGGATGTCTTCAAGTCCAACACAAACAAATTCCTGATGAACCGCCCCCCCTCTAAGTAATGACACCTTACCAATTCTCCAATACTATTGCTACACCATCCCATTGATTACAGTGCACACAATAACTCTTATCCCCGAGTGTCCATTGGGCCTTGATAAGTGGTGAATTCCATGTAAAAAAAAAATCAACTACAATACTTGTGCACATGTTTACAAGTACAACAAAAATCAATGCTGAATTTCTTTGCTAGTAACATTTTATATGATCACTAAGTCCCTATTTGAGTTTTTACAATGGCAATGTTAGACACAAGATTGGTGTTTTATAGTAAGGTGCGTTATCATTAATATAACATAAAGCACCTTACCGCAGATTGTCCAGCTTTTGCGTATGTGTGTGCGCGTACGCGCGCGCGTGTGTAGCACATAGGGAAGGAAATAACGCATGGAAAATTAGGAACAATAAAGATAATTACTCGCGATCACTTTGTCATATACATTTATTGTAAATACAGACACACACAAGGACACATAGGAAGGTTAACAGTTCGAGTATTATAACAGAAAACAGGTGGTAATGATGTTTATTTGTCCATTTTTAAAGTCACTTTCGTCCCTATCCCACTCTCTGGCATTCTGGTCGTTGATTTCGTGAGAAGTTATGAGAATTTAAAGTCTCGAACTGAGACGAGGTAGGCCACCTTGTCCTAAGAGGTAAAGAGTTACTCCTCTTATATTGTACTTTTTGTGTTGTCCTTACAGCTGGTTTTTAATATAGTACATATATAGCATTCCCATTGCTTGGGAATGAAAGAGTATCTCGGTGATCACCTGTTTCTTTTCCTGAACTCCATATTATCTATTTTATTGTTATTTTTTAATTTCTATTATTTTTAATTTTCAAGTTTTCAACAAATTAAAGAGAGTATAAAATGAACCTTGTGTTTATTTTCAGCAGCCTTGTAACTCTCACTTCCTTTAGTCTCTTTTTTAGTCTCTACATTCCATGAGCGATGTTTCTGACAAAGGGAGAGAATTGTTATTTCCTGATTGAAATTTATCCGTCTAACACCTACTCTTGGCCTTAAAGTAGTATTTTTAGTTCTTTACATTAAGTGGCATTATGTCTTGTCTGAAGCTCTCCTCAATGGTTTACTTCTACTTGTGCAGCTGCAATAGCGCAAAGGCAGCATGCGTACCGCAAATTTAACGGACATAAGTCCAGTTCAAACAGTCAGTAGTATATAGAAGCCAGAAGTAACTGTAAAAAAGAAACAGCGACAGCTAAGAGAGAATTTACTGAAACCACCAAAAAACGCATTGAAGCACAGAAATTAGGAACTTGTGACTTCTGGAAAATCTACAACAGTGTAGTAAATTATAGGCAATCAACAATTCCCTCATTATCCAACAATCACGAAGTTGTTTGCTCTGCAACTGAGAAGGCTAATATGCTTGCCAGTCGGTTTGCCTCTAACTCCACACTGGGGCTACCAACCCCCCATCCCTGACTTTCCTTTGCGGACAGACGCCGCACTAGACGATCTGAAAATCGACCCTTCTCAGGTGCATGCTATCATAAGAAATCTTGATACTGCAAAAGTATGTGGACCTGATCTCATCCCGGCTGTGCTATTAAAAAAGTGCTCGAGCCAGGACAATGATGATCCCCCTGTAGAAATAGACAGTAGAAATTACACAGTGAGTGCAATAAACTCAAATCATTTTGAGCCAAAAGATTTTGCATCACATAAGGATGCTGAATACTCATCGGTAGTACTCGAGCGTCCTACATGATCGGGTTTAGATGTATGTAAAGAACAAGAAGTAGATAGAGAGATTGTAGATTTAAAGATGCGAATAAAAGGCGGTAAAGCGTCCAAAATGGAACGGAAAAAGTACATAATAATGGACGATATAGTATATTACTTGTCGCAACCCGACAACGAAACAATAATTAGGTTATATATTCTGTCGCATCTAACAGAAACGGTGTTAGTTCAATACCATGATGATAATGGTCACATGGGCGTGGAAAAAACGTTTCACGCTATTAAGCAAAAATATTTCTGGCCTGGTTTATTTAAACAGGTAAACGAATGCATAGCTAAATGCATTCCGTGCCAAACCAGAAATTTGAGGAAACAGCAACCTCAAATGCAGGAGAGCGATTTGCCTCTTTTTCCTTTAGCTAAATACCCCCAACAACCCCGACAAGCACCTCAATCCCATCCCTTCACAGTAGTGATTCCTCGATGTAAGAGAGCCTTCTACTCCAGTAGTTTCTTCCCCAGAACAGCTAGACTTTGGAATTACCTTCCGGGTCCCTGCTTCCCCAACTGTACTGACATGCAGAAGTTCAAGTGCAACGTGAACCGACATCTTGCTGCCCAACTCCCTACACAGTACCATTGATGCCTATGTCCCTGATAGTAGCCCCCTACAACAAAGTGGCAATGTGCCGTTTGGGGTGAAAATGTAATAATAATAATAATAATAATAATAATATATATATATATATATATATATATATATATATATATATATATATATATATATATATATATATATATATATATATATATAAAAGTAAAATGTCCGCAAAGACCCGTGGCATAAAGGTTAAATAATTAGTAAAAGTCAGTTGTAAGTTACACTCTTCCGGAAGCTAAACGTTCAATTCTTAGTGCGGGCTCAACTCAAAATACAATAGCGAATTATTTAGCCATGGCCGACGGAACAAGAGTATGCTTCCCCTGTGGATTAAATAAACGGTTTCCTTCGAAATTCAATACAGATTCCAGAGTTTGGGAGAAAGATTTCTGAGTTCAATAAGATACACCCAAAGAAGGTCGGAAGTTGTAAAAAAAAAACAGACAGAATGAGAAAAGCAATCCCAAAAATCTAAATAATACAAATTATCAAGCCTTATCTAAAAAATTCAGAAACATAAAAAGTAATCCTTACTGTTTATGAATTTCAAGCATGAAAAAAAAAAGCAAAAAAAAACATTATATGCAATATTATTGTAAAACCATTTAATGCAAAATCAATAGAGCCACTAGATTACTCATATCATTCAACTTAAAAAAAGTTGTATTTGATCTTTATATAGAGCTTTGTTTTCAATTGCATCCTCTAACAGAAAGATGGAGGCTCCACAAATGTAGTGTAGATTAGGTCCTTGCCTAACGAAAATATCTGGTGTCATAAATAAATGCTTGTAAGACGGGTTGCTGTCAGAATGATTGAATATCTTCCTCCCGATTGCCTTTTTATTATGATTATCGATCAATTTGAAACTGATATTTTTAAATCTGAATTGATTCTCCGGGGAGCGAAGAAAGAACTGTTCATTTTTTTTAAATTCCTATTGGGGATTAAAATTATTAATGCCATGGCAAGGAATGTGAATATATACAATATAATCACTTTGACACACTGGTTCTTTTTAGATTACCGAAGTTAAGCGACGTTGAAACTTGTCAGTACCAGCTGGGTAACCATTTAGTAATATGGTGCTAATGAAGAGTGTGATCCGCGCTATTTTTAAATCGTATTTCCACGTTTAGTTAAAGTTTTATATGTTTTTTATTCAATTGTAAGGTTAAAGTACAGAATATGTACAAAACACCCTTCCTCTCGCCATGTTAAGAATGGCTTTTTAAATAATAACGTTCTTATTTTCAGCACGGATCACTCTCTGCATGAGTACCGGAAATATCAAGCATTGTATATAGGAGGATGGCAATCCCCTCCTTGCAAAAATCTGCATTTTTTTTATATATAAGTGGTCTTTTGACTGGAAGCAAAATATAGTATCTATTCTGATATTACACCTTATTTTTATTTCCTCAGTAAGGGAAGGAGAAATTCGTCTAGACTGATTTTTTTTTATCTTAATCCAGAGCCCCTTTTTGAGGCGCTGGATCTTTTCACATTAAAAACCGACTGTGTGTCTAACCTTCTATCCTCGTAAGGATATAGGTAAATAGGGGCATACCGGTTCTGTACAGGGCACAATCATCTTAATAGCCAGATAGGTGACCATTTAGCAAGCTTCTGAGACTGACATTCACTCCTGATCTGAAATGGAAGACATTCTTCAAATCTGTTCCCAATATCGCTGTAAAAATGGTTTGATCACTCTCCCACCCGATTAGGTATCTCACTGCCTTTGCAATCTGCTATCTGTATAAGAGACAGGTACAACCTAAGATGGAGTACTCTTGCTGCTCAGCGTGCCCTATCCAGATTCCATGAACAAATCTTCTTTCCGAAAACTGCCCCCTGTGGAACACTGTTTCGCTGGCCTGCTTCCCGGTTGAATACAACGTGCTTGCCTTCAAATACAATGTAAGCAAGTTCTTGTTGGGCAGTCTTTATAATCAAATTCTACTTAACTTACACCATTAACGATCACTACACTACTACCTTACGTTCATTAACCCTTATCCTCGAGTAGCCTTCGGGCCTTAATAAGCGGTGACTCCCAAGTAAAAAAGGCACTCTATGTGAAAGGATGTTGACACCTATTTGCAAAAATTAACATCTCTTCTCACAATATACATGCGAATGAAGACTGCTTGTAAATTTGATATTTCCTAAAAACTTCCTCCTTCAACCTGCATGGATGAATGCCACACTTGGTCTCAAGTAATGAATATGAACGCTTTAAACAGTTCCTCTATGAAAGGCATTATCCGTTGGTCAGTGAGGTTTGTTGTCTGTCAAATTTCACAGTATTCTGTGGTACAATCGTAAAGGATCTCTTGACATCCCCTACATGTTAAAGTATTCTACGCTTATTTGTTTTGTCCTCAGGGGTAGACAGTTAAAATCAAGTTGATGAAGTTTTCACCCCAAAATCTCAGCATACGTCCTTCCTGGAGATTGACAGATGTTTAAAAAATCTCAGCACATTCGGGATACACAAGTGCAAAAGATAAAACCTGCTTGACCAATGCCAGGATTTGAAAAACAAAATAACATTTCAATCTCTTTGTTTTTCATGTGCCTCTGTCTCTATCTCTGTCTCTGTCTCTGTCTCTGCCTCTGTCTCTGTCTCTCCCTTTCTCTCTTTCTCTTTCTCTCTCATGTATTGGTATTTTCGTTAATAACGCTTACGTTTGAAATAGCATTTTCGTTTTTTAGAAATGCTACACTTGAGATAGTCTTTTCGTTAATCACGCTTACGTTTTAAATAGGATTCTTGTTTTTTAGTAATGTTACAATTAAAATAGCATATTCGTTTATAAAGATTACGTTTGAAATAGAATTTTTGTCTTTTAGTAATGTTGAATTTGTAAATAGAATTTTCGTTAATAACGCTTACGTTTGAAATAGCATTTTCGCTTAGAATGCTTATGTTTGGCATAGCATTTTCGTTTTTTTTTTTTTTTTTTGTAATATTACGTTTGAAATAGCATCTTCGTTGTTAATAAGCCTTACGCTTAAAATAGCGTTTTCGTTTTTTGTAATGTTACATTTTAAATATCATTTTCGTTAATAACGCTAATGTTTGACATGGCGTTTTCTTTTATAACGCTTACGTTTGAAATTGAATTATTATTTATTACGTTTACGCTTGAAATATCATTTTTGTTCGTTCGTCATATTACGCTTAGAATAGCATGTTCGTTTAAAACGACTACGTTTGAAATAGAATTCGTGTTTATAACGCTTACGTTTGAAATAGAATATTCGTTTAAAACGCTTATATTTAACATAGTATTTTCGTTTATAATGCTTGCGTTTGAAATAGCATTTTAGTTTATAACGTTTATGTTTAGCATAGCATTTTCCTTTATAATGCTTATGTTTAAAATAGTATTTTCGTTTAAAACGCTTGTTGGAAATAGCATTTTCGTTTATAACGCTTATGTTTGAAATAGCATTTTCGTTTCTTTGCAATGTTAACTTTCGAAGTAGCGTTTTCATTGTTTACTGTGCAGATTGTACGGACATGTATTAAAAATATCCGGGGTTTTTTTTCATAGTTTTTTTTTCAGGTGAAATGGAATATGTTCAGTGATATAAAACCGATTAAATAAACGGACAAAAAATGATATTTCAAAATATTACGAACAAATGAAATCTCTTCAGTTCTATCTCGATTGGGAATTGAACAGCACTGCCAAAGGCATTTAACAAAAAAAAATGGCAAAAGAAAACATTTCTGAAAAGAACAAGAATTTTGTAATTGATGAGAATTTGAAAACTGTTTATAATCCCAAGGATGTTGTCAGCTTTATTAATTTTCATTCATTATTTGAATGTCATTTTTCCCTTTTTCATTTTTCTTATTTTTAGTTTTAAATTGATATATTTTGGTCGGCAAAGGAGCTTAATAAATATCAATATTTTTTGCGTGGCTCATTTATCTCTTTTCTGAATGATGGAGACAATAGTCAAACTCTTTCTAATATGTTAAAAAAGAAAACAGAAAAAAACACTCATATATATATATATATATATATATATATATATATATATATATATATATATATATATATATATATAACGACTTCCTGTTGTTGAGTATTCTGTCTTACTGTCAACTGTGAATGCTCGCCGAAATGGAATTCATAGGTTCCTTTTGTTCGTGTTTTAATTGCCTGTGGTCTGAAGGAAAGATGCTAACCTACGAAGCAAAGGCTGGCTTTGCGACTGGGATCGAATCGCCCGAACAGCAGTAGTTATCACTTCCTACATTGATGATTGCATCGGCATAAAACATTAGTGTCTGTAGGTGTAAAAATTGTCAATATTTATTTAAACAATATTTATGCATATAATGTAGGCCTTTTCGATATAATTTGTACAGCTCAGCATATTTCATTTTCGTTTGACCATAACTAAATAGTAAATAAATTAATTAATTGATGAACTTCCATAACATATAATAACAACTTCCAGAAGCGTGTCCCATACCTCTGCCACCTAATTCTGTTCATACTCCAATATAGCACATTTAACATACCATAATTATCTAAAAAAATCTCCTGGATAACCCCCTCCCCTCCTCAATGTATACCTCATATACAATACCTTCTAATTTGCCTATTGGTAAAGGTTGCATCCATATTTTGTTACTTAGCACTTCCCCTCTTCTGATGATGAGAAATATTAGGCGTCGAAATGCCAAGCATAAAGAGTTTTGATAATTCCCACATACTGTAATGTATTCCTTTGTTTCAAATTGATCAATAAATCTATATGTATCTGTAAATATGTTCTATTATCAATATATCTTCTCCTTGTGCGTCTTTATATATATATATATATATATATATATATATATATATATATATATATATATATATATAAGAGAGAGAGAGGGAGGGGGAGCATCAAGCCATCTATAAAAAAATCCATGAAATGAAATCCTAAAAAGACTCTAAGAAGGTAATATTATGACTTTCTTACTATATAAAAGACAGATTTTTAAGAAAAAAAAGAGAAATAAAAGCTGCATTAATTCAGATAAAACATCAAAACAAATACGCATGCGCAGATGTTAAGGAATCATTTATAAATCATAAAAAAGTAATAAACACTTCAAAATCTTAAAAACATTTCAGATTAAAATCAAAATCTAAAACACCAAATTTAATTTCTAATATGTAAAAAACACTTTTTCTCTTTCTCAAAAAGGCACATTAAACAGAGAGAAAAGGCATGCATAAAAAGCTTCAAGAATCACACGCAAAATGTAACATTAAAAAACCATTAAAAGATGATAAAAGTAAAAAAAAAAGCTTAGAGAGGAAAAGTCTTTTTTGAAAACCACAAAGATAATGAATGCGTCTTTGCCATCGACCAAAGTCCCTCGTTGCAATTGATTATAGCAATTGTCATTTTGCTTGTTTATTTGGCTAAAGATCCAATAAAATGTATTAAGATGTAGGAGGAGGAAAAACAACAGTTTAAAAGTAAAAAAAAAGCAAAACTGTTAAAATTGCAAATAAAAATGCTAAAAAGCCGATAAGAGACAATTTAAATAATAAACAAGCATAGTTTTAGAAAGGGAAGGAAGGAAGGGGTAGAAATGGGATACACGGAGAAGCTGTTAAATCTCAATCTAATTCCTCGGTGTTGATGAAAGTGATTTGGTTGCATTTCTCTAGAGGAAGCTGGAGTAAAAGATGAGGAAGGGATGCTGATGCTGATTAATACTGACTAAAGATGGAAGAAGAAGAATAACAGCAAGAACAACGAGAAGAAGAAAGAGAAGGCGAAGAATTATGCGGAAAACAAAGAAGAAGACGAAGAAGAAAACGGGGAAAAAGACAGAAAAGAGGAATAAGAGGAGGAAGGAGAAGATAGAGATGAAGAATAAGAAAAAGAAGAATGGGAAGAAGACGAGGAATAATAAGAAAACAAGAAATACGATAAAAAAGAACGAGGAGGAGATGATACAAAGAAAGAGGAAGAGGAGAAAACGAGAAGGAAGAGGAATAAGAAGCGGAAACAGAGAAGAAAAAGAAGACAAGGCAGGAAGAGAAACTAGAAGAGAGAAGAAGAAGAAGACGAAGAAGAAGTAGAATTCAAGACATATTAAAATAATATTAGCTTAAGATAGAAGTGAATCAAAAGCAACAAAGACAAATAAATAAGAGCGAAACTTTCATGAACGAAACCATCTTTTCTAGAACATTCAAGCTGTTGAACAAAATACCGGAAGATTGATTCACAACCGACTAAAACATGGTTGTCTCCAGATCTCATGTGAAAAAAAAGCCCTTGTGGAACTGAACAAGCAACACCCCTGCCAATCTCACCATTGTTACTGGTGCTTTTGTGGAGCCGATCGTAAATGGCGATCTCTTTAACGCTTATCCTCCTGTGGCTTCCGGACTTTATACGCAGTGATTTCTTAGTAATAAAAGATAATAGAAAATACGAAAACAATAACTCAAGTATTATAAAATACTAGACCACCCGTGACCCGTTGGGTCAGTACGTTATATGAGCTATGGAATTCATGTATGAGCGTGACACTTGTGGCATAAAGAAAATAGTTTTTTTTTTACATAACAGAAGCATTTCTATGAAAGTATATTAAAATGAAAAAAGAATATAGATAGATTTCTATGAGTCGTTCTGTTTATTATAATTGTTATTTTTTTTTTAATTACAGTTACTGAATTATAAGTGGTTGGTCATACTTATGCACTGAACAGGTATCATAATCCTTATTATAGTTAAATTCAAATTTTGATATATCATCTTTTAAATGAAATTGTTAGTTGAAAGTACAGAATAATAAAAAAAAACACTCTCCACATGTTAATAATGGCTTTTTAAATAGAAAATGAAAATAAAATGTAACTTTTTTCATTTAATTTAAGCAAACATTCAGTACCCATTGTGTAAAGGAAAACACTATTTAATGTAATAGAAATATGTGTGCATTTACCGATTCAGCTTTCCGTTTGGAAATGTAAGCAGACGACTTTAAAAAACATGGGAAGAAGAAAAAGAAATTTTTTTGTAATAACGCCCTCTAGTAAAAAGGTCTGCATTAGTTAAGGGGGATAACTCTATCCAGTTTTACATCGCTCCCTTTTTCTCTCTGTCACACATACACGTAACTATTTCTCGCGTACGTAACGAAAACAGAGGGAGTAGGAGTGTTGAAATCTATTAGAGGGAAAGTGAGAGGTGTTTTCTTTCCATAAATTGTATAGGGTAATATTTCATATTATTAATAGATTCATAGATAAATAGATTTTATAATATATATTATAATTATCTATGAATCTATGTATTATTTGTATATATAAATAACTATTTGATCAAATTAAATGAAATTGTTTGTATTAAAAGCGATATAAAAATTCCGGAATTGGAATAACGGATTGAAGACGTTGCTATTTACGCATGCGCAACCGGATGTTGAAAACCGGAAATCTGATTGCAAACATACAAGATCCATAGACTTTTAGTATTATATAGATATAAAACAAAAAAGAATAAAAAGGAAAGAGAAGATAAGAAGAAAACAGAGGTTGTCCTGTTCTAATCCACAACGCAAAAAGAAAAGACATGAACGACAAGGAGAGAGAAAACAAACAGAAAAAGGGAAAGAGAAAAAAGATAATAAAAATAACAACAAAAATAATAATCGAAACTAAAAACCGAAAGAAAAAGATAATAACAATGTAAATCAAAGAAGGGAAATAATAGAAACGAAAAACAGAAAAAAAATTGATAATAGGGAAACACTTGTCCAGCTGAAAAAAAACTGTCAATAATCCCCCTACTTATTATCTGTGCCTAAACCTAAACGAAGATTCAATGTGCAAAGTTTCTTTCTTAGAAGTGTACACATGTGGAACTTTCTTCCGTTTGCCTGCTTTTCAGCTGATCACAGTATACTTGTCTTCAAGTCCAACGTAAATAAGTTCTTGATGAGCCGTTCCACTTGAGTTAACAAATTTACCGAATGTTCATTACTGACGCTTGCTATATTGTCCAATTGACTACTGTACACTCTTTAATCCTCGAGTGGCCTCTAAGTCTTGATAAGTGGTGATGCTTATATAAAAAAAATATAGTAACGAAGTGAGGTTAAAAATTGTAGTATAATCTTCTTCTCTATATATATAAAATGAACTCATTTTTCCCGTCTGATTTTGACCTTAATAGGATTAAAAATCAAGATATTTCATGCAAATATAATATGCACAAACGGCAGAACAATATCTGAGGTGTGTTATAGGCTTATTATTTTTCAAATTCCTCGATAATCTTAGATTTCTATACTTTTTCTGCTGAGAAGTCACGGCCAAAATCGGTTAAGATCAATGGAAGTGGTAAAATATTTTCTCTCTTATAAATTCCTCCTCCCCCTGCCACCACTTAACACCGTTTGGGGATCGTTCACAAGGAACAGTTGAGAAGAGAACACCGGTTTGGCTTCGTAGTTCTTTCATTTGAAGTTATTTAAAATCACTAAACTAAGCTGCAGTGCTCTGTGGCGTAGTGGTTAGCGTGCTGGACAATTCACATTATATTTTCACGTTCGCGCCGACCTACCGTTGTCGTTTTTTTTTTGTTTTTTTTTCCTAAACAACTGGAATGGACTTTTCTTGGTGGCCGAAATGTTAACGTTGCAGATGTTTTTTTTTGTGTGTTTTTTTTCACACTTTATTTTCCTACTTTTACTCATGACTCAGGGTTTGATCCTTCCTACTTACCTACCATAACATTTTTTAAACCCCCCCCCGTCCCGGAAACAAACACTCGGGCAATGCCGGGTACCCCCGCTAGTAGTAAATAAAAAACGAAGAAGACAATAGTAAGGAAAAATGTACAAAACCAATTTTAGCAACAAAAAGAGGGTATAAAATCTATATTACATGATGCTCGGTAGAAAAGCGGGAAATTTGAAGGTCAGCTTAGATCATGAATAAAACGCGTAATTGCTATTTTTAGTCGCGTGCAAGCGATCTATAAATCACTCCGTCGGTCGGTTGGTCGGTCGGTCGGTCGGTCGGTCTGTCCGTAACACTTTTGTGCTTGGCGTTTTTGGTTAATATCAAAGGTCTGTTGTTAATCGATGCTGTTCTTAGCTTTTTAAGCTTTTCTTGCCCTTTTGGCCGAGATCAAAGTGTAGCACCACCCCTTTTTTCCCCCCACCCTCGACACAAATGAATTATTGTACCATTTTTATTGTTATCCTTTTTTGTTTTTACACGACAATAAAAAATGTTTTTAAAAAATTATGGTGAAAGATACTAGCTGGGAGAAACTTTTGATTTTGTTTAGTTCTGGAGTGACAAGGATGACCAACGACCCCCACAATCCCCCCTTTTGAGTTGGCCATGTGCCTAAGTTTTTTGTTCATTTTCAATGTATTTTTAACATGAATAAAGGATTTAATATCTCAAAGTGTAGTATATGTTCTTCAGATGCTGCATTTAAATTTCTTGTTCTCCTTCAGTGGCAGAGAAATCCTTCACGACTGAGACAATTTTTATTTTTGCTCCATTTCTCCACGTTAAAAAACGACCCTGGTGTCTAACTCTGTCCCGTGGGGAGACATTGTAAATGGGATCAAAGTGTAGTATCTTCCGGAACAGATACTGCAAGCAAAGACCATATGTGGGGGCGACCTCACATATATGACCTTGGTAAATGTAGAGGAAACCCTTCATACCAATTGTCACTATCCAGCTCCCCTACTCCCCGGGGAGTTGGTCCCTATTTCCCCTTCACTCCTCACTTTAAAAATCGGCCTTGTGCCTAATTTCCTCGGTGGGGGAGAAAATAAATACCCTTTTCTTGGCCTTTTGGGCGAGATCAAAGTGTAGTATCTGTTCCGGCAGATACTGCAAGCAAAGACCAGATGTGGGGGCAACCCCACATACCTGACCTTTAACCAGCTCCCATTTCCCACTTCTCGGGAGCTGGTCCCCTTTTTCCCTTCGCCCTCCCTTCACTCCTCACATTAAAAATTGGCCTTGTGCCTAATTTGCTCGGTGGGGGAGCAAATAAATACCTACTGCAAGCAAAGACCATATGTGGGGGAACCCTTCATGCCAATTGTCACTATGTATCACTATGTGTCAATGTAGTGGCAACCCTTCATGTTAATTATCACTATCCACCTTCCATACTCCCCGGGGAGTTGGTCCCTATTTCCCCTTCACTCCTCACATAAAAAATCGGCTTGGGGGCGCAAATGTCCTGGCTTTGGAGCCTCTGCTCCGCAAGCTGAGACATGGGGAGGCAAATTCGGCCCTGCACGGAATGGCTCTGCCTGGCGGCTCAACTGCCAAGGTATCCGCGTTTGCCGATGATGTCACGGTCTTTGTGTCGGGCTTCAGAGACATTGAGGTCGTGTGGGAGGCACTCGCACAGTACGAAAGAATCACGGGGGCCAAGATAAACCGCAGCAAGTCGGTAGGACTGCGGTTGGGCGCCTGGAGGGGCAACGCAAACCTCCCGGCGCCCTTCAGCTGGATAGATGGTCCGGTCCGGATCCTCGGCGTGTGGTTCGGACCGGGTCTCCAGCTTGACAAGAATTGGTTGGAGGTAAGGTCAAAGGTGGAGGCTGCAGTCAATTCGTGGCCTCCTAGGAAACATTCCTGAAAGGGTAAAGCTGAGGCGTGCGCCACTTACGTTTTTCCTCTAATCCTTTACCGACTGGCCGTACTTCCCCTGCCTGCACAACACCTAAAAGCTCTTGTCGAACGCTTGTCCTCGCACCTTTGAGACAGAGGAAGACACTGGGTGAGCAGACAGGTCTGTATTCAACGTCTGTGTGAGGGAGGCTTGGGAATGCCGGACTTGAAGTGTCATCGAGATGCTGAGAGGCTGGCCTTCCTGAGCCACTATATGCAAGAAGACCAACTATTGCACACCGTGGTTACTGCCGCCTTCCCCGACCTCGTTCTCGACCCTTCCATCGAGAGCCGTCGCAGGCCGCGGGGAGATCTGCCTACATGAAAGTGTGCTGAGCCGTGCTAAAACGACTACCAAGGTCCAGTGACCTTGTGACTGCTACCCGTAGGGAACTCCACAGGGATCTAGTAAAGGGGGCCGCCGATGACCCGCTATGCGCGCGTTTGGGGTGGCAGCAGGGTGAGATCCGCTCCGCGTGAAGCTGGGCGCCAGGTTCGAGTCATCTGAACAATTCGGAGTTCTCTCTGACCTGGCGATTGGTCCGAAATGCACTTCCACTCAACAACATACAATGCAGTTCCGGGTTTTTGGAGTCGGCTGATTGTCCCCGTTGTGGGACAACGGCCGTAGAAACTACTGATCACGCTTTCTTCGATTGCCGCAAACTCCACCAGTACTGGTCGTATGTCAGCGAGGTGACGGCTCACATCAATCCTGAGCATCCTCGCCCAATTACTGTATCCAATGTTGTTGACAACGTGAGGCCGCCGTAGGACCGGGAAAGACAAATGGTCTATGTTACGATCCTGGCCGTGGCGAGAATGGTGATTTGGACGTCGCGTCTGCAAGGTTGCCGGGGGGTGTTGTCTTTTTCTGATCAAGATCTGATTGCTTTCTTTAAACACCAACTATGGGTGAAGATCAGATGTGATAGAAGAAGGCTGCATCGCGCGGCATTTGACAGAAGATGGATACATGTGGCAAGTCTGTGTGTACGAAGAGAAGCCAAATTTGAATATGTGTTCCCCGCCTAGGTGTGGAACGCGCAGGTCTGTGAAGTAAAATTAAACAAGTAGCCTCTCAGCTAGCTGAGTGTGTGTTCCATCCCTCCCAGATTAGGAAGCCTCCAAGATCCCCATTCCCTCTTACCTGCAATTTTTGTTTTCACCCCTTCCTCTAAATTTTATCCATCTTGGAGAGAAAGAAATACAAACTAACCCCCGTCCCTTACCCACAAAATTTTCTTTTCTCCATTAACCCCCATCTAGAGGGCATCCCCACATAGAGACTGACCCGCAGAAGCGAGGTTCCTTTTACAAACCAAGTGCTGAGGGTCCTACTAATCACCTTTTGTTTTTTCTTCCCCCGCCCTCGACACAAATGAATTATTGTACCATTTTATTGTTATCTTTTTTGTTTTTACACGTTAATTAAAAATGTTTTAAAAACTGGGAGTTAAGTAGGACGTCCCCCAATATGAAAGGGTGAATGCGGTATTATGGTGAAAGAAGATACTAGCTGGGAGAAACTTTTAATTTTGTTTAGTTCTGGAGTGACAAGGATGACCAACGACTACCACAATCCCCTCCTTTGAGTTGGCCATATGCCTAAGTTTTTTGTTCATCGTTGATTTTGACTGTATTTTTACATGAATAAAAGATTTAATATCTCAAAATGTAGTATCTGTTCTTACTACATACTGTACTTATGATTGTGACTTTTCCTTGGCCACATAGTTAAGATCACAGTATAGTATCTGTTTTTAATAGATGCTGTACTTGCGTTTGTAACTTTTCCTTGGCAATGGAAGGGGAAACTATTCCATGCTAAGGCATTTTTAGTTGCATGCAAGTCACTCCATCGGTCGGTCTGTAACACATTTACATTTTATTTTTTTTAAGCAAAGGATATGGAGTAACATTTTTGTCCCCCGATTTATCAGAGAGGGACCTATCTTTTCAATGGGTCCGTCTGTCCGTTAGTCCGGATGATTGACGGATGACCGTCCATTAGTTTTTACTGAAATTTTGTCAAAAATTATATTTTAATATATAAATGTGCATAGTAAAAAAAATGGTTAAAAATGACACTTTTTGTCCTGTAACATTTGATCCATCCATTAGATTTTTCTGAAACTTGCCCAAAATGTGGAGGGCATTGTTCTTAATATAAATTCAGTATGGGTAACCCTGGCAAAAGTGTGTTTTTGCGTCCCCCGGGGATTTTTTGTGCTGAAAACGCCCTTTCTTCTGGTGCGTTTCTCATATTTCTCATTAGGGGTCAAAAATGTACTAAAATTGCAAAAAATGACACTTTTTACCCCATAAATTTTGACCTATGCATTACATTTTTCTGAATCTTGTCAAAAATGAGCAGGCCCTTTTTCTTACTATAAATTCAGTATGGGTGACCCTAGCCAAATTCTACTTTTAGTGCTAAAACTGCCCTTTTTTCATGTTTCTCAATAAAAACTTGATATGTATTTCTATATAGTGCTCTCACATGGTGCTGAATTCAAATATACATGTGTTAAGGTGTAAAACTGCATGGTTTGTCCATTGTCACTAATATTCAGTATTCCAAGGGGCTCATAAGGGGTAAAAAATGTACCAAAATTGCAAATAATGACACTTTTTTGCCCCATAAATTTTTACCTATCAATTAGACTTTTCTGAAACTTGTCCAAAATGTAACTTTTCCTTGACCACATGGCTAAGATGAAAGTGTAGTATCTCTTCTTAACCAATGCTGCACTTGTTTGTAACTAATAAGTAAATGTGTTATGGACCGACCGACCGATGGAGAATAGGGTTTTTTAACGCATACTACAGAATAGTTTTTTTAGTCGTCTGCAAGCAACTCTATAAGTCACTCAGTCGGTCGGTCGGTCCGTAACACATGTACTTTTTATTTCTTTTTATGTTTATTATACCACTATTTATTGGGTTTCGGGGTTCCTGAATATGAAAATAACGTTTCAAACTCCCTAAAGCTAATAATTTTTGTGATGTAAAGTGGGGGATCACTTTTTTGTATTAATTTAATGTAAAACCCACACTTTACAGCCAGTTAGTCCCAAAGCCATTCAATCATTCTCCAGCTCATTCAAGTTGTTTTTGAAGGATTCCTGTTATTTTTTAAGCATTCACGTCATTCTTAAGGTCATTCAATTCATCTTTAAGTTCATTAAAGTTATTCTAAGTCATTTACTTTTTATTTAAGTCATTTCAGCTCATTTTTCGGTCATTTTAGTTTATTTTCAAGAATTTTATGTCAATTCTACATTCACGCATTCATTTATTACACGAGAGCACGCGACTAATGGCTATCGGCCTTGTTTGATTGGTGCCGTGTGAGTGTTATAAAAATAAATCGTTGTTTGAGGCTGCAGTAAAGTGCACGGACGACGTTTTGAGTATCTTTGAGTATAATATAACAGTTGTCTTTGAAAAACTTTGTAAAAATTATTCTTTGTAAAAATAAATCGTTGTTTGGCAAATTTCCTGCTTTTCTAGCGAACACGCTGTATTATAGAAACGAATGTCGACAAAAACGAATAATCGCAAGAATCAGAACATAGAAAAGGAAAGGAAAAAAAGCAACAACGAGAACAGCAGAAAAGAAAGATTCACACTAACAGCCATTCCACTGTTTCTCTTTTCCATCGTCTTGTTTTTTTTCTCTTTTTTGTAAATAATTTATTCGATTTTATTTTTATGTGTTTAAAAATAAATAACTCTGCGCCATGTTCTTTAATTTGATAGAATCGTCACAGAGAATTTAAGTCCTGAGGGGAAAGTGGTATGATGTTCAGAGTTCGGCACAGAAAAGAAACAAATGGGAAGAGTTCATTGACGTCGAAGTCAGGAAGAAGAGACGAGATGGAACGGATACGGATCAAACTGACTAATTGAAGTGTGGAAGCGGATGTGATGTGGGAGGGTGCCGATGAGAAAAAGCAAAACATAAAATAAGAAATTAAATAAAGAAAATTAAAGTAAAAAAGAATAGAAATTGATTTTTTAAAAATTATAAGTAAAAAAAAAATACAAATAAAAAGAAACACGACGATGAAGAAAAGAATAAAGAAAACACAAGAAGAGAATCTTCCGGAAGAATGCGATAGATAAAGACGGTTCCGCTGAAGTCTGATATCTCCTTGGCTTAACTGTAATTGCGATGATGAATTGGTTAATTGCTGGAATTGCTAATTTGTGCCAGTGGTGACTTCTTCGAATTGACACTGCAGACTTGCGGGCAAAAGAGGAAAGAAAAAGAAAGAAAACATACGAAACTGAAAAAACTAGACTAATAAAAAAAATATATTTTAAAAATGGTAAGATAATAGTAAGTAAAATTAGACTAATAACAAATATATATTAAAAACATGGTAAGATAATAGTAAGTAACGTTAGACTAATAACAAATATATATATAAAAAACTGGTAATATAATAGTAAGTAAAGTTAGACTATTAACGAAAATATAAAAAAAAACTGGTAAGATAATAATAATAAGTAAAGTTAGACTAATAACAAAAATATATTTAAAAAATTGTAAGTAACGTTAGACTAATAACAGAAATATATATAAAAAAACTGGTAAGATAATAGTAAGTAAAGTTAGACCAATAACTAAATATATTTAAAAAATGGTAAGATAATAGTAAGTAACGTTAGACTAATAACAAAAATATATATAAAAAACTGGTAAGATAATAGTAAGTAAAGTTAGACTAATAACGACAATATAAAAAACTGATAAGATAATAGTAAGTAAAGTTAGACTAATAACGACAATATAAAAAACTGGTAAGATAATAGTAAGTAAAGCTAGACTAATAACGAAAATATAAAAAAACTGGTTAGATAATAGTAAGTAACGTTAGACAAATAACGAAAATATAAAAAACTAGGAAGATAATAGTAAGTAAAGTTAGACTAATAACGAAAATATAAAAAACTGGTAAGATAATAGTAAGTAAAGTTAGACTAATAACGACAATATAAAAAACTGATAAGATAATAGTAAGTAAAGTTAGACTAATAACGACAATATAAAAAAACTGGTAAGATAATAGTAAGTAAAGCTAGACTAATAACGAAAATATAAAAAAACTGGTTAGATAATAGTAAGTAAAGTTAGACTAATAACGAAAATATAAAAAACTGATAAGATAATAGTAAGTAAAGTTAGACTAATAACGAAAATATAAAAAACTGGTAAGATAATAGTAAGTAAAGTTAGACTAATAACGAAAATATAAAAAACTGGGAAGATAATAGTAAGTAAAGTTAAACTAATAACGAAAATATAAAAAAACTGGTAAGATAATAGTAAGTAAAGTTAGACTAATAACGAAAATATAAAAAGCTGGGAAGATAATAGTAAGTAAAGTTAGACTAATAACGAAAATATAAAAAACTGGGAAGATAATAGTAAGTAAAGTTAAACTAATAACGAAAATATAAAAAAACTGGTAAGATAATAGTAAGTAAAGTTAGACTAATAACGAAAATATAAAAAGCTGGGAAGATAATAGTAAGTAAAGTTAGACTAATAACGAAAATATAAAAAACTGGGAAGATAATAGTAAGTAAAGTTAAACTAATAACGAAAATATAAAAAAACTGGTAAGATAATAGTAAGTAAAGTTAGACTAATAACGAAAATATAAAAAGCTGGGAAGATAATAGTAAGTAAAGTTAGACTAATAACGAAAATATAAAAAACTGGGAAGATAATAGTAAGTAAAGTTAAACTAATAACGAAAATATAAAAAAACTGGTAAGATAATAGTAAGTAAAGTTAGACTAATAACGAAAATATAAAAAGCTGGGAAGATAATAGTAAGTAAAGTTAAACTAATAACGAAAATATAAAAAACTGGTAAGATAATAGTAAGTAAAGCTAGACTAATAACGAAAATATAAAAAAACTGGTAAGATAATAGTAAGTAAAGTTAGACTAATAACGACAATATAAAAAACTGATAAGATAATAGTAAGTAAAGTTAGACTAATAACGAAAATATAAAAAACTGGTAAGATAATAGTAAGTAAAGTTAGACTAATAACGAAAATATAAAAAACTGGGAAGATAATAGTAAGTAAAGTTAAACTAATAACGAAAATATAAAAAAACTGGTAAGATAATAGTAAGTAAAGTTAGACTAATAACGAAAATATAAAAAGCTGGGAAGATAATAGTAAGTAAAGTTAGACTAATAACAAAAATATAAAAAAAAACTGGTAAGATAATAGTAAGTAAAGTTAGACTAATAACAAAAATATAAAAAACTGGGAAGATAATAGTAAGTAAAGTTAGACTAATAACGAAAATATTAAAAAAACTGGTAAGATAATAGTAAGTAAAGTTAGACTAATAACGAAAATATAAAAAAAAACTGGTAAGATAATAGTAAGTAAAGTTAGACTAATAACAAAAATATAAAAAACTGGTAAGATAATAGTAAGTAAAGTTAGACTAATAACGAAAATATAAAAAAACTGGTAAGATAATAGTAAGTAAAGTTAGACTAATAGCGAAAATATAAAAAACTGGTAAGATAATAGTAAGTAAAATTATATACGTTATAATCACATTGACACACCGGCTCCCGTCAGATAACCCTAGTTAAGCAACGTTGAGCCTGATCATTACAACACTGGCTTACCAATGTGGGAATTCCAGGCGCGGTATGTAGGAGGACGTCGACACCTCCCTGCAGGAGTTGCAAAAACCTAACGTCGTCAACTCTCCTATACATGCGACTAGGGACCGCTTGTGAATTTCGTAATCCCATGGATTTCCCTCTTTGGAGGAAGCCGGTTAGACCCAAATAGGGTTAGTGCTGTTTCACACACACGTCCTCTATTGGATTATTCAGATTTGGTGATAGTGAATACAGGTACAGAAGTAGACAATCAGGAGAGACATGTTGGCGATAGATTAACAAGATTCAAGGGAGTCTTAGTGTCACGTATCTGTTTCGGGTATAAAACCTGACAGAAATTAGAAATTCCCAAAGTATGAAAACGAAACTCCAAAAAACTACAAAAAAGAAAGAGTGTATTGTTTTTTTTTGGTTTCTTGTGTGTGTGTGTGTGTGTGTGTGTGTTTCTGTTTTTTTTGTTTTTTACCTCCTTTCCAGGTAGTTGAGCCCCCTCTCCAGGTAGGTTATGTTGATTTTATGAAGGTGTTTCTCTGAAATGAACTGAATAGAAATTTGGACCAGCCATGATTTTAGTCTCTATCAATAACCACTTAGCTACGGTCACGCGCTTTAGCCATGGATGTATTAGTATTATGAATCTATCCAGGGATCGGTACTTGTGTATACTTCTCCCAGTAGACAGTGATAAAAATAAAATCAATGGGTTGCATTAGATTTTGAACGTATATTTTATTTAAAGTTTTTTATTTTTATTCTCTTAAATTTTGTTCTTCGAATTTCTCATTTTATGTATTCTAATCTATCTCTTGTCATAATCTTATAATTTTTTTTCAAATTTGTGTTTTGGATTCTGTTATTCTTTTAAAAATCTTTGTAATCTTGATTTTGTTAAAACAATATATATATTTATATATATATATATATATATATATATATATATATATATATATATACATATATATATATTTATATATATACATATATATATATTTTACATATATATATATTTATATATATACATATATATATATTTATATATATATATATATATATATATTTATATATATATATGTATATATATATATATTTATATATATAGATATTTATATATATTTATATATATATATATTTATATACATATATATTTATACTTATATATATATATATATATATATATATATATATATATATATATATATATATATATATATATATATATATATATCTGTTTGGGTTCTTTGCTCGGACCAATGTGACTCATTCTGTCAGATTTCCTTTTCTTCCATCAGCTGCCTCACATCTTCAGGATCACAGTTGGTTGGTCTCATGTGCTATTTGCTGGATGTACGTGGATCTAAGTCGTCCTATGCTCAGTTGTCCGTGTCATAGAATCCACAGCAATACATTTCTCAACAACCCTTACTTGCTCCTCCGGCATTTACTAGCAAGTCGCAGTCGTCGCTCCCTGATAGCAGTAGATATGCCAAGTAATCACTCCTAAATGACATTCTTCTGATGTTGACGGTCCAATCCTAATTATAGGCGATACCATGAATACGATTACGAATAAGTTTAGACTTTTAACTAGTCATGGCTAATCAAATAAGATATGACTATCCTCGTGGATTAAATAAAGAAAATCTGTACAAATTTTGAAGTACGATAAAGTGCTCCTGAGCAAGGTTGGAACTGACATCAGTCGAAACTTTGTTAGAATAGCATATAAGATGAAAACAGTAGTCAAATTAATACAAATAATAGAAATTCTCAATTTTCATCCTTAAATTTTTCACACACAAATTACTAACCGTATTCACTCGATATTAGAGGTATATTGTGAATTAAGAAAATGATATCTAATATAGTTATACTCATAGTTTATACATTGAAAGAAGAGTTTAAAAAATAATATTTTCAATATGAGAGTAATTAAAAAATTGCCAGCAAAATAGTGTTTTTAAAAAGAAAATACTTGTATGTACTGAACTTCTAAACGTTTCTGTTAAACGGCTGATGGGTTTTACATGTTGAAATAAATGAATTTTTTGTTTTTCTTTGTTTTCGATCTTAAATATACAAATAAAATGATTATTTAAATGTGTAAAGCTTTCTTTTAAATTAGATTTTTTTACTGGGATATTTGCTGTCCAATTAAAAATATATATTTTGCTGCCAGGTCATCTTTGATGCCCCAACAGTCATTCAAATCAAGAGATAGATGAAAAGATAATTATATGTTCGTTTATTTATTTATTTTTGTTCTTATATACCCCAAACTTAGGTATATTGCCACTTGGATATAGGGGGTTACTATTTGAAATTATGTCTGCAGGGAAACTATATAAGGTGTTGAGCAGTGGCACGTCTTTTAACATTACACTTAAATTTCTGCATTTTAGTACAGCCAGCAAAGCAGGAAAGGTCTAGCAGTTTGAGGAAAAAACTATTTGAGTAGAAAATGTTCTAGCATTTACTGATCACTATTGTGGAGAGGTAGAATTTGGTCAAGCTATTCATGAGTATTCACATAAAGAGTTCACAAGTGCTACAAGTTCATAAGTTTTAAAGTACTTGTAAAACAGGGATGTAGCATTGAAGTGACGAGACTGGGGTTGGAGCTTGGTTGGCAGTAACGGGACCTATTAGATGTGTAAATCTTTTCTGTAAGATGTTAAAGATGAAGAGACGAGTAGCAGATGCACCAGTCCATATGTGACAACAATACTCCAATCACAGATGAATGGTTGTTTTATAGAAATACAGGAGACTGACAGGTGTAATTTTTTTTTAAGACAGTATAGAAAATCCACGGCTTTTGCAGCAACCTTGCCAATATATTCAATGTATTTGTTCCAGTTCATGTTGCTTGTGAATGTTTGGCCAAGGAGTTTGAATGACAAGCCCTCAGATAGAGATTTATTAGTCATAACAATTGATGGTTAGAAAGGTTTCTTATAATTGTTGAAGGAAAGGAAGTCTTTTTAGCATTAAATGTTACCATCCATTGAATTCCCAATTTCACTAGAGATTGGCGGTCATTGTCTAAGGTTCCAAACATTACTTTGGATATGCCTATTCTAGAGCATGGTGGCATCAATAAATACACCTATCTCGGACACAATTTTATCATAGAGGTAAGTTATGGATAACGGGAATAATAAAGGTTTAAGGCTTAACCACTGAGGCTCACCTGCATTTATATCATGCTTTGTGTATTCATTCTTTTTGCGGCTTGTTATTCTAAACTTCCTAATTATTGTTGTTTCGCCACATTTTGGCTAACTTATCCTTTGGCCTTCTTTAGGTGATTAACCATGACGGTATAGGAATGCCAAGTCTTGTAACTCTATCCTCAGTAATTACTGCCTTCTATAGTTGTTGTTGTCTCGCCACATGGCGTGGTTGATAGAAGCGTTGAGACTCTACAATCTCAAGTGAGCATTGTCTGAAGATAGCGGTTTCAATCCTACTCAAGCACGCCAGAGGATAAGTTGGCCAAAAACGTGGTGAGATGACAACTTTAGAGTTATGAAGCCTCGTCTCAAAGTATCAAAAATAAATAAATAAATAATTAAAAAAATAATATATCATGCTGTTTTGATGCACGGCTACTAAGAACACAACTTAGATTTTTATCTTGTCTAAGAAGGATCTGATTATATTATGTATTCACTTAGTAATGTCGTATGATTTGATTTTCATGGCAAGACCATTGTGCCAGAGGCACACTCATATAAAATGGTAAAATGGAAAATTTTCGATTATGACTCAACAAGGCCGATAGCCATTAGTCGCGTCGTCTCGTGTAATAAATGAATGTGTGAATGTAGGATTGACATGAAATTCTTAAAGATAAACTTAAATGACCGAAAATGGGCTGAAATGACTTAAATAAATAAAAAGTAAATGACTTAGGATGACTTTAATGAACTTAATGATGAATTGAATGACCTTAAGAATAACTTGAATGCTTAAAAAATAACTGGAAACCTTCAAAACAACTTGAATGATCTGGAGAATGACTTGAATGGCTTTGAGACTGACTGGTTGTAAAGTGGGTGATCATTTTGCATTAAATTAATACAGAAAAGTGATCCCCCACTTTATATTGCAAAAATTATTTGATTTAGGGAATTTGAAACGTTATTTTCGTATTCAGGAACCCTGAAAACCATTAAATGGTGGTATAATAAACATAAAAAGAAATAAAAAGTACATGTGTTACGGACCGACCGACTGACCGACTGAGTGACTTATAGAGTTGCTTGCACACGACTAAAAAACTATTCTGTGGTATGCATTAAAAAAAAAATATGCTCTGTCGGTAACAGTATTAGTTACAAACAAGTGCAGCATTGGTTAAGAACAGATACTACACTTTTATCTTAGACATGTGGCCAAGGAAAAGTTATATTTTGGACAAGTTTCAGAAAAGTCTAATGGATAGGTAAAAATTTATGGGGCAAAAAGTGTCATTGTTTGCAATTTTGGTACATTTTTGACCCCTTATGAGCCCTTTTGAATGCTGAATACCAGTGAAAATGGACAAACTATGCAGTTTTACACCGTAACAAATGTATATTTGAATTCAGCACCATGGTAGAGCACTATATAGATATACACATCAAGTTTTTTTATTGAAAATATGAAAAAAAAGGACATTTTTAGCACTAAAATCCCTGGGGGACGCAAAGCAGAGTTTTGGCTAGGGTCACCCATACTGAATTTATATTAAGAACAATGCCTGCGCATTTTGGACAAGTTTCAGAAAAATGTAATGGATATATCAAAATTTATAGGGCAAAAGTGTAATTACACTTTTTTTTTTTTCAATTTTGGTACATTTTTGACCCCTTATGGAGTGTCGAATACCATTGACAATGGACAAACAGTGCAGTTTCACACCTGAACACATGTATATTTACATTCAGCAACATAAGAAACCACTATATAGACATACATATGAAGTTTTTGTTGAGAAATATGAAAAACGCGCCAGAAGAAAGGGCGTTTTCAGCACTAAAAGTCCCTGAGGGATGCAAACCAGACTTTTGTCAGGGCCACCCATACGTAATTTATATTAAGAACAATGCCCTCCACATTTTGGGCAAATTTCAGAAAAATCTAATGGATGGATCAAATGTTACAGGACAAAAATGTCATTTTTGACCCCTTTTGAGCCTCTGCGGGCAAAGCAGGATTTTTCGCAAAAAAAAAAGAAAAAGAAATTTTTTTTTACTATGCAGATTTATATATTAAAATATAATTTGTGACAAAATTTCAGTAAAAACTAACGGACGGTTATAGGTCAATCATCTGGACAAACGAACAGACGGACCCATTGAAAACATAGGTCCCTCTCTGATATGGTCTTTGCTCGCAGTATCTGCCGGAACAGATACTACATTTTGATCCCGGCCCGAAGGTCAAGAAAAGGGTATTTATTTGCTCCCTCACCGAGCATATTAGGCACCAGGCCGATTTTTAATGTGAGAAGTTAAGGGGAAATGGTGACCAACTCCCCTGGGAGTAGGGGAGATGGATAGTGACAATTGGTATGAAGGGTTGATCCTACATTGAGCAAGGTCTTATATGTGGGGTTGGTATTTATTTGCTCCCCCACCGAGCAAATTAGTGACAATTGGTATGAAGGGTCTCCCCTACATTGACAAAGGTCTCATATGTGGAGCTACCCCCACATATGGTCTTTGCTTGCAGTATCTGCCGGAACAGATACTACACTTTGATCTTGTCCAAAAGGCCAAGAAAAAGGTGGTATTTATTTGCTCCCCCACCGAGCAAATTAGGCACAAGGCCGATTTTTAATGTGAGGAGTGAAGGGGAAATGGGGACTAGCTCCCCGGGGAGTAGGGGAGCTGGATAGGTACAATTGGTATGAAGAGTTGCCCCTACATTGACCAAAGTCTTATGTGTCACATATGGTCTTTGCTTGCAGTATCTGCCGGAACAGATACTACACTTTGAGATATTATATCCTTTATTCATGTTAAAAATACATTGAAAATCAACAATGAACAAAAAACTCAGGCACATTGGCAAAAAGGTCAAGAAAAGCTTAAAAAGCTAAGAGCAGCATCTATTAAAAACAGACCTTTGATCTTACCAAAAAGGCCAAGCACAAAAGTGTTACGAACAGACCGACCGACAAACCGACCGACCGACAAACCGACCGACCGACGGACCAACGGAGTGACTTATAGAGTCGCTTGCACACGACTAAAAATCAAACTCATCAAGGGGAGCAACTTCTATCTTTTTATTGAAATATTGTCTCCCTTAAAACTAAAATTTTATTTCTTTTTTCTATATAAGTTTTGAAAAAGTGTGCAAATAAAATTAAAAACTAATCTGGCTTCATTGCATCCCTGGCAACGCCGGGTATATATATATATATATATATATATATATATATATATATATATATATATATATATATATAATAAGTGAATCACTATTTCATTAGTTTAATTTATTATATTATCAAATTATTATAAAATCTTAATATCTTTGAACACACCTCGTATTTGGAATTAAAAAGAAAACAAAAAAAAATTGAAGCCGTTTCTAAGTTTTCTTTTGTTCAAAAGAACTTGAGCAAGAATCAAGCTAAGAACAAACCTTATGTTTGTCTCTGTTTATCTCTAAAGTCGTTTAAAATTGACTTTGTCTCATTTTCATAATAAAAAGTGCCCACCATGAAATTGATATCACAATTAAACCAAGTGAATTAAATATTCATCCGGTTCAAAAAAAAAAGAAGGAATATATAAAATAAAAGCAAAAACAAACTTTGCTTTTTTGCATGTTTTAAAAAAATTATTTTTATTCTCATCTTATCCTCCCATCTAGAACAAGGTGTGGCCTGTAACACAGTGAAGACTTTTTTTTTGTACTGATTACATGGATCATTTCACGTAAATTAGATCACAAAATGGAGTTATTTAATCTTTAAGGCTTTGACGAGTGCGAATTTGAGGAAATAACTTCATGCGATTGGCTGATCATCCAAATCTTTAATTTTATCAGAATTGGTTCTGATTCGGTGAATCGTGCGGAGAACGGAAGAAAGTGATGAAAGTATAATAAAATAAAGTATGATAATAAAAAAAACAAAAACATGAGCAACAAAATTTTTTGTAATGATAGAAATAAAAAGAGATGGGGAACGTAAAAATTTAAAAAGAATGCCTTTTGTATAATGAGTTAAAAGGCACGAAGTAGAAGAAGAAGAAGAAGAAGAAGAAGAAGAAGAAGAAGAAGAAGAAGAAGAAGAAGAAATAGCGAAAACCGGAGATGCAATAACAGAAGGAGGGGGAGGAGGGAGGAGGAGGAGAATAAGGAGATTAAAAGGATTTAAAAAATGAAAAAGAGGAGGAGGCGGTTAAAGAAACATCGCTGGACGGAGTAGAATAGAAAGAGACTTCGCGGAGAGGATGGAGAGAAAATGAAGAAGCTAGGAAAGGAAGTTGAAGGGGCAGTAATAAAAAGGGGCGAGGAGATGAGGGGGAGAAGTGACATAAGTGAAGGTGGAGTAGAAGGAAATAAAGAGAAGGAAAATAATAGAAGGGGGATAAGAGGAGGAGAGTTAAAGAAAAAAGAAAATGAAAAGGAAAAAATAGATGAGAAGAAGTAAAAGAATGTAGTCAATATTTTTTTCATACGAAGAGCTTTATCTTTTTATTTTCGTTTTAATATTGTCACTTATCATGTTTTTTGTCATGTACACTGTGTTAGATTTAATTGAAGGTTTAATTATGAATAGCCATACCTTAAAATATATTACTACCTGTCCCTACCCGGCATAGCCCGGGAATTAAATTAATGTTGTTTTACTAAGACACGAGGAATGGCAAAATAATCCCAAGTCACAAAAATACAATTTTTTAAAGTAACTAATTAAAATGACTGACTTTTTTTTTACTTGGGAAGCACTACTTATTAAGATCTCAGGCCACTCGAGGACAAAGGTTAATGAATAGAAGGTGGTAGTGTAGTAATCATTGATGATGTAAATTGTGTACAATTTGATTATTTAACAGGACGTCTCAACAAGAACTTGTTTACATTGGACTTGAAATCTACCATATTGTAGTCAAACGGGAAGCAGGTAAGCGGAACAGTGTTCCACTGGCGGGCAGTTTTAGGAAAGAAGCTTTTTTCATGAGAATCCGCGTTTGGTTGCAAGGAAGAGAAAAGCGAATTATCTGCTAATTTTCGAAGCCGGTAATTTAATAATGAATTTTTTTTTTACTCATTTGTTTAAAGTCGGATTTTTATTTCACAAATTGATTCAGTAAAATTGTTGACTATTCTCATGAGAAATTGAAATGCTTTCTAGGGGATTTAATTTTTCTAGTAAAATATTGTTTGGGAATAAATTATTGTTTCTAAATAGAATTTTTATTTCCTGAATTTATTCATTAATATGATTAGCTCATTTTCTCACATACAGCAATACATTATGTAATTAAAAAAATACCCCCTTTTCTGACCGAGAATAAAAAATATATCACACTTCGATTCCAGTCTGATTACATTTTTTTTTTTCAAAATTGTTTATGAACCGATTACTAGATTATGTATTCTCGGCAATTCGGTGAGTAACATGGGCATAGCATTATTTTTGTGAACTTTACCATTTAAGGCACTATCTCACATAAACTTGCATCCGCTCCCCCCAAATACTTTTTTTTTACATAGGCATCACCACTTATCCCTTGATAAGGCAGGAGACCACGAGGAAAAGGGTTAAAGAGTGTACAGTAGTCAATTGGACAATATAGTAATCGTTATTAATGGAAATTCGGTAAATTTCTTAACTTAAGTGGAACGGCTCATCAAGAACGTGTTCACATTGAACATGAAGACAACCATATTGTAGTCAGCTGGAAAGCAGGAAAACGGAACACAGTTCCACAGGCGTGCATTTCTAAGAAAGAAGCTTTGTTCGTGGAATCTACGTTTAGGTTTAGGCACAGATAAAGAGTGGGGGAGGGGGAATTATTGATAGTGTTTTCAGCTAGACGAATGTTTTTCATGAATTTTTGGCGAGGAAGGACCATAGGTTAGAGCTCAGACAGGCACCTGCCATGAAAATAGTGGTAGAGTAAGGGCAGGCTCGTAACGTTTGGAGAGGGGGGGCATAGATTGGAGCTCAGTCGAGCACTTGCCATGAAAATAACGATAAAGCAGAGACAAACTCGCAACATATATTCTATGAGAAATAGATTGCAAGGAAAGGAAAAGGACATCCCCTACGAGGGTACGCATAAAATAGTCGTTCCAAATACATTTCAAAAGGAGTCATTCCAAAAGTAAAGCCTCCTATATTTTTTAACAAGCAGTTGAAGATCCATGAAGAGGAGAATGGTACCATTCAAACAAAGGCTTTCTGCGCTCCGTAATTTATTTTTCTACATAGTCACCAACATTCTCAATGTCATTTTACCTGGACGTCAATGATGCAGCAACAAGAAACGCTCGTCTAACTGAAACCACTATCAATAATTTCCCCAACTCTTTTAATTCTATTATTTGATGATCTCTTTGAAAACGTTATTGTCAACTTTCAGATTAAGATCCTGTTTTGATAATTTTATTAACTTAAAAGTGAAGAACGCAAAAGACAAAGGAAACGATACTTAATGGCTAGAATAAAATAAATAAGTAATAATCTATATAAATATATAAAAGTGACTTTGTCTAATTGTCTGTCTTTCTGGGTTTCTACAAAGTCCTCTTTCAATTTTTTTAACTACAGACTTGAAACTTGAAACATAGGGTATTCGGACCTGCCGAACAATTTCGGTTTTGTTTTTTAGCCGGTAAAAATAGCTGCTGAGGGGTAAAAATTGAAATAAAAATGCACTTGGCAGGTTTACGGCGACTAAAAATGTTCTTGCACGCATGCACAAATATACATTTACACCTTTCACAACGTCATGTATTAATTTTTTTTACACATATAGTTCGGATGGTAACGAATGTGGCTGGAGAGATAAATGTTTTGGTTTCGATTCTAGTTGATGGCACCAAAGCCATATACTTTTTTTTTTACTTTAGAAATCACTACTTCGCTACAATAGAATATTGGCTCTATAATAATTCATACGAAATCTACATGAATTCAAATATCATATTAAAGCATATTTTACGACCAGGCCACACCGGAGGGGTCACAACTTTATATTGGGTACAATATAATAATCAATAGATAATTGGCTCTTTAATAATAAATATGAAATCTGCATAGATTAAAATATAATATTTAAACGTATTTTAGGCCCTACTAGTAAAGTTGTAAAACAAAGCACTCTGATTGGATAGTCTAGGCATGGGTTCGCTCTAAAAATAATCCCAAAATGTGCCTCAATTAGTCTGATGATTTCTTCCAGGAATCAAACATCTTTTCTCAATCTGTGATGACTTATATTTGCAAACGAATGTGCTAACAGTTTTAATCACAAAGCATCAGAAAATAATAATAAAACCCCCAGCATTTATTTTATAGATTATATACTTTACTAACGGAACTCGTTCAAGTTCCACTTATGTATCTTTCATCTGTTGCATACGGTTGCCATACATTAAAATATTTCAATATAAGGACGCCTGGTGTGAAGGCAGACCCCACAATATTATTTTGTCATCTTTCTCACAATTGAAATATACTTACATAGGTATTCTTCTTATGTATTTTCAGAATATATTAGATTATATAGGTCTATCGCCAAACCCTGGCAGTAGTTTGTGACATATTTCTATTCTGTGGACGTCCGACACAAAAGTATACGCTACAATATCATTGTATCATTTTAAAACATAACAGAAATTGTACTTAAGTTTATTTTAGTTCAAGTTCCATGTTCGACTAGGTGGTAATGGTGGTTTCCTGGTTAACGACATGGAATCACAACCTGATCGTGCCAAATGTGAATCCAGTTCGTTCCACAGGAATTCTTTCGCTAAGGGGTGTTGGCAATTTTCACGTTGTCTTTCCCGTAAGTACCTGATGATTTTTAGAAATAATTGCAACCAGAAAGAGACCAGGGAAATAATTGTAACCAGAAAGACACCAGGGAAACGAATGCCAACAATAATCATCTGATTCATATGAAATGAATGAATGGTGCTCAGCAACAACAACAGGAGAGTAACAGCAGCTCAGTGGTTGGCGAAATCAACTGACAACCTGGGTGTGCCAAATTCGAATCTATTTCATTCTGAATAAACACTTTCACTTAATGATGTTGGCAACCTTTATGTGGTCTTTCTCGTAAGTACTCTATCTCCTAATTCATTGTAAAAAGATATCGGGGAAACGAACGCCAAGAAAATTATCAAGAATTATGCTCTACAACAGCGACATCAGATTACATTTTTTAATTACTTTTTTGCATTGCATCTGTTAAAAACCTGGTGGTGAGTCATATCTTACGTATAAACATAGATCTATATATCTATAAAAGTGAAATTGTTTGTGTGTGTGTCTGTGTGTGTACAATTTCCTACCAAACTACTCTGTCAGATTTGACAAAAGGAGTATCAAGATTTGGGTAAATCTTTTTAATCGGTTTTCGGCTAGTAATTCGTCTGTAAAGGGGTCAAAGTTAAACGGTTTGATCTTTGAAAACTCTACCAAACTCCTCCGCCAATTTTGAGTCTAAACACTTAAAATTTTAGCTGTAGGTTCCTTGGGCATGGATTAAACATTTTAACTTGCTGTGAGTCCAAACCACTAAAGCTAAGGGGTCAAAGTTTTAAAAAATTTGACCACTCACCCAATTTTTGGTCTAAAGTTAAAAGATTTTACCTTTGCGGTCTCTAGAAAACGATTCAGCAAATTTTTGGTCTAAACATATGAAATTTTACAAAAAGGGTATTCAGACATGCAGCAAGTATTTTAATCAGTTTGCGGGCGAAATTTTGTCTGTCAAGAAGTCAAAGTTGAAAGAGTTGATCTTTGCAGAATCTACCAAATTCCTCAGCCAATTTTGGATCTAAATACTTGAAATTTTAGATGTAGGTCATCTGAACATGAGTCAAACTTGTTAATATATATATATATATATATATATATATATATATATATATATATATATATATATATATATGCACATAAAGTTATGAACAGTACATAGGGCCCAAGCAAAGCTGGTCTTAACTACTAGTAAGAAATAAAAATATTTGTAAAATAAAATAATGGCTATTTTCGAAGAGGGAGAATTTGACTGAATTAAAATTGGTGTCATTCATCGTAACCATTTTTAAATTTGTTTGCTAGAGTTAAAAAAAAAACGAATGTATATAATATTCGCGTACATTTTAAGCTACGGTACACAAAATAAAACTAAGAAGATCACAAGGATAATGCAGAAATAATCTCTTTCGGCATCATCGGTTTGAACCATCTCAATGTAGTTATTCGGAGTTACATAGCACTGTGTGGATGATTTGAAGTGTCAAATACGATTTTTGCTTTCATATTCAAAAATATTTTTTAGACTATTCTATTTTTTCGGCTAATTAACCCCAGTAAGTCTTTAATAGCTTCCGTTTTTATCGACGTTTATTGAAAGAAGTGTTTTCAGTCCTTGTCTAACTGACGCCAAAAGAAAATGGGATCATATCCCAGTCAGTTATGGTGCATTCCCATCAGAGTTGTTTCTGTAACTTAACCTTTTGGGGTTTTGCTTTCAAAGGATGAGCCTGTCCTCTGTTCAGCTTTATTAAATTGTGTTGGGCTCATATAACTAATTCTCCCTCATTGCATCTATCGGGTATCAGAATTGCTTTCTGGCACCAATATATCTAAAAGAAGCAGACTGGTTAGAATTCATAGCATTTATTAGCTTATTTCGGTGACATAATGAATAATTCTACCCCAATAGTGTCTTTGCAACATCCAGACAAATCGGCGGCACGAATTCCTCACAAAGTGCTATTCTGTTCAGAATCCATATTTAAGATTGTTGGCGTCGCATGCTAAATAATTTCCTCCTATAACATCATTTGGCCTTTTTGGCAACATCCGCCTCTTTGTATTGTATTAAGAATCCAAACTTTTTAGGTGGCCAAGAGTTGTTTAATGGAGAATTACGCAGATTATGGAATTGAGTAAACTATTATTTTGATTCGTCGAACTACATCCTAAGTGTTATTTACACAACATTTCAGTCGGTGTAACCTCCGACTTTTCCAAGTGTATTTTGTCGAACTCTGGGGATCCTTCTATCGACCTCGAGAATCTGCACGGAATTTCAAATGAAATTCTTTATTTAAACCACGGAGATAGCATGCTTTTGTTCTGTTAGCCATGACTGGGCAGAAGTCCTTAGTAATCTGCAATTATATTGTGAGTGTCGCCTCGACTGAGGATCATACTGTCAACCTCAAGTAGAGTGTAACTTAAAACTGAATTTACTAAGTACTAAGGGTCAAGTTTCAAAACGATACTAATCTCGTAAACTCCGTCACCTCTGGCGAAAGTTTTAGACAGATATACATGCATACATACATACATACATACATACATACATACATACATTTAACAGACAGGCATTCATTTAAATAGACAGGTGAGATTTATATTATAGACTTTCCTGGCTGCCTGGCGTTGTCCGGGTGTTTGGAGGTGTGTGTTGAACAAATAAAAGTGGTAGTAGGCAGGTAGGCTCGAACGCGTGACGCAAAGGTAGAAAAAGAAAGTGAAAGAAAAATCTGACATCTTACCGCTATACCATGACGCGATCGGACGTTCAGAACGTTTAAAGTAGGCAAAATCAATCCAACCGATACAACGACTTGCCAAAATGGCTCGCAAAAATCGACGCCACTTCGTAGACAACTGCCCAGTTGAAAATTAAGGAATTAATGTTTTTGTCATCCGAGACGGCGTGCTTCAAAATGATACCGATCTTATGAAAATCCGTCGCTTCTGTCAAAACATACAAGCACACACGCACACATACATACATACATGCATACATACATACATACATTAAAACAGACAGGTGATATTTATATTATAGACTAGCCTGGGGACTCGGCGTTGCCCGGGTGTTTGGAAGTGTGTGTTGAGCAAAATAAATAAATAAATAAATAAAAACTGGTATTAGGCAGACAGGCTCGAACTCGTACCGCAAAAGATGAAAATAACGTGAAAAAAAACGTGGCGTCTTAGCTGTTGAGTCCATCACCAAAGCAGAAATGGCGAATGTTTCAATTAAGGCTAGTCAATCGGAAAGAGGGGATGACTTTCGAAAATATCGGCAAAAAAAGCGACCCCTCCCTGTAGAAATGTGCCCATAGTGAAGAAAATGTTTTTAGCCAATTTTTCGATATTTGTCATCAGAAGCGTCGTGCTTCAAAAGGATGCCGATCTCGTTTAAATCCGTCGCCTCTGTAGAACGTTTTAGGCATACATATATACATACATACATACATACATACATACATACATATATACATACATACATGCATTTAAACAGACAGTCAGCTTTATATTATAGATGAGTTCACAAGAAGGTCGGACGTTACATAGACCGAAACATTGTAAAACTAACACTTAAGATGAGAACAGTAGCCGAAAGAATCTCAATAATACGAATAATAAATACTCATTTAACATATTCCATTGATATCTATTGTACTTACACGGCAAAAGGTATGAACAGTGTCAGCGGTTGAAGCTTATGCTTCCCTCTAGTTTCTGATTTGAGCCACCTCCTAATAAAAACTACCATTTCTGTATCAGCCAGTTCCAATTTTTAAATCCATACTTCAATTGAAAGTTAAAATTATCAATTAAAAATAAATGAAATGAAATGAAATTTTAATTACGATGCCGTTCCAAACGTAAACCCTCTGGGTTTTTTTTTTTTTTTAATTCAAAAAGATGAAGATTTGCAGAGACGGGTAAGAACGATTAAAACGAGCAACCTTATTTTCTACATAGTCACCATTATTCTTAATGCAATTTTGCCAGCAATGAACGATGACTGTGCATGTACGTCTGGAGCGCGGTTTGTAATATGAGGGCAGTTCTAAAAGTAAAGCCTCCTATTATTTCTAACTCAAACAGTCGAAGAGCTACATAGACAGGAGTTTAAAAACGAGCGACCTTTTGTGCTCCAGAATTTATTTTCCTACAATTCTCAATGTACCTTTGCCGGTAATTCATGACGCATCTCAGCCTCTGACGCATGTCCATGACAGCAGTTTCTTTCTAAGAGTCTTACACCGCCAATATCTACAACAGAGAGATAAGTCTTTCATTCATGAATGCATTAGTTCAGTATTCATAGCAATGCAATTTGCAATCCTCTTTCATCCAGTTGGGCGGAATAGAAAAACTGAAAACATTACTTGTGGAAAGGCACCACACATGTTTCATGCTTTATTTCTGCAGAAATTTTATAAATATTCCAGTTGAAGAGGACAGCTTTTAGCCATTCTTAGACATAACTTCTGGAAAAGACAAATTAGAAGGAACGAATACACCATTTTAAAACTTCAAGTCCCCTATAAAGAAATCTTTCAATCAGAAATTCAAAAACAAATGTGTGTATGTATGTATGCATATGTTTCTCTTAGTTAGTCTGTATGTGTGTCTGTTTGTGCGTAACACATTTTTCTCGGAAAGTATGCGCTGATCTGGATGAAATTTTGTATATACCTTTGTTATGATAAACTGCAGTGAAGTAATTATTACGGTACCTATTCGATGAATGGTTACGGATTCATGTGGATTAATAAGTATTAATATTTGTTCCACTTCTGCTCAAAAACTACTGTGCTGTTCTCACTGAAATTGTGTATACACTTTTGTTATGATAAGGTACAGCAAATTAAGTATTATAGTATCTCTTCAATCCACGGTTAGGAATGAATATGGATTATACGGATTAGTATTTAATACAAAAATAGGCACAGACTTGACCATATTCGACATAACGCATTCATTCTAAGTTAATGCATGACAAAAAGTCTAGTATATATATATATATATTTATATATATATATATATATATATATATATATATATATATATACAACGCGTCAAAACGTCTTGTAAATGTACAAATATAATCAAAAGACTAGTATAATCAAAAAGTCTTGTGTGTGTGTATATATATATATATATATATAAAATATATAGTCATAAAGTCTAGTATAATCAAAATTTCTAGTATACATATATATATATATATATATATATATATATATATATATATATATATATATATACTAGCATTTCAGCCTGGAATTCTCCGTGTGTTTGGAGGTTTGTTGAGCAAAAAAAAAGTGGTAGTGGGAAGGCAGGCTCGAACCCGTACTGCGAAGGAGGAAAAGAACGTGAAAAAAAAACTGACGTCTTTGCTGTTACGACCACTACCGAACCGGAAGTGATATAGGTTTAAACTAAGGCTAGACAATCGAAAAGAGGGGATGGCTTTCGAAAATATCGGTGAAAAAAACGACCCCTCCCTGTAAAAAGTGTCCAGTTGAGGGTGAAGATATCAATGTTTTTAGCCAATTTTTCAGTATTTGTCGTCCTAAGGATCGAACTTACAAACGATACTGATCTTGTGAAAATTTGTCGCCTCTGTCGAAAGTTTTAGGCAAACATGCAAACATACATACAGGCATTGTTATATTGGTGGCTTTATTTTCGACCCAAACTCATTAAAAAGCTTGCCCTATCTCTGAATACCCTTTATGTAAAATTATAAAATGTCTAGACCAGACAATGTCTGATTAATTTGGTAGACACCGCAAAGGTCAAATTTTTTTCAACTTTAACCACTATTATGAGCCCTGAACATTTATTATTTTGGGATCAAATTGTGTTATTAAGTTAGATCCATGTCCAAGAAACCTATATCTAAAATTTCAAGTGTTTATACCAAAAATTGTCGGAGGAGGTTGGTAGAGATCTCAAAGTTCAAATTGTTGAACTCTGACGCCTTAACAGCCAAATTTCTGGCCGAAAACGGATTATAAAGATTTTCCCAAATCTCAGAAACATGTATATCAAATTTCGAGTCTGTAGACATAAAATTGGCAGTTATTACTAAGGGAAATGTACACACACAGACACGCAGACACACATATACACAAATACGTTCACTTTTATGGATTAAACAAAAATATATACAAGATGGAAACAAGTTTGTGTTTACTGTAAACTATTTATGCAAATATTATGCAAGTATAAATCATGTAGAATATAATTACACGTATTAGTTTACTACAGGTGATCATCTCATAAGAAAACCGAAAAATGAATAATAGGGAATTAATTAAAATTAATGTTTGGAAGAATATGCAAATTAGCTAAATTTTTTATACCCATATATAAGCAAATTGTATTTTCTTTTTAGTCGTGTGCAAGCGACTCTATAAGTAACTGTCGGTCCTTCAGTCAGTCGGTCGGTCTTTCGGTTTGTCCGTAACACTTTTGTGCTTGGCCTTTTTGGTTAAGATCAAAGGTCTGTTGTTAATAGATGCTGTTCTTAGCTATTTACGCTTTTCTTGGTCTTCTGGCCAAGATCAAAGTGTAGTATCTGGTCCGGGAGATTCGGCAAGCAAAGACCATATGTGGGGGTAGCCCCACATGTAAGACCTTGATCATTGTAGGGGCAACCCTTCATACCAATTGTCACTATCCTACTCCCCGGGGAGTTTGTCTCTATTTCCCCTTCACTCCTCACATTAAAAATCGGCCTTGTGCCTAATTTGCTCGGTGGAGGAGCAAATAAATACCAACCTTTCATACCAATTTTCACTATCCACATCCTCTACTCCCCTAGGCATTTTTTAGTCGCATGCAAGTCACTTCATTGGTCGGTCTGTAACACATTTACATTTTATTTTATTTGTTTTTTAAGCAAGGGGTATGGAGTGACATTTTTGTCCCCCGATTTATCAGAGAGGGACTCATGTTTTCAATGGGTCCGTCTGTCCGTTATTTCAGATGATTGACTGATAACCATCCATTAGTTTTTTTCCTGAAATTTTGTCACAAATCATATTTTCATATATAAATGTGCATATTAATTTTTTTTTTTTTTTTTTTTTGCAAAAAGTCCTCTTTTGCCCGCAGGGGCTCAAAAGGGGTCAAAAATGGCCAAAAATAACACTTTTTTTTTCGTGCAACATTTGATCCATCGATTAGCTTTTTCTGAAACTTGCCCCAAAATATGGAGGGCATTGTTCTTAATATAAATTCAGTATGGATGATCCTGGCAGAAATCTGGTTTGCTTCACCCGGGAATTGTTTGTGCTGAAAACGCCCGTTCTACTGGCACGTTTCTCATATTTCTCAACAATAACTTGATATATCTATATAGCGGTTCACATGTTGCTGAATGTAAATATACATGTGTTAAGGTGTAAAAATGTATTCGGCATTCAAAGTGGCTCATCATGGGTCAAAAATGTACCAAAATTGACAAAAATGACACTTTTTGCCCCATAAATTTTGACCTATCCATTAGATTTTTCTGAAACTTGTCCAAAATGTGGAGGCCATTAATTCAGTATGGGTGACCCTAGTAATATTCTGCTTAGCGTCCCCCGTGTACTTTTATTGCTTGAAAACACACCTTTTTGGGACTCCCATACAGCACCAATTTTAAAAATTATATTTCATACAGAGGGGAACCATGCATTCGCGGCTCGTTTTTTAAGCAAGGGGCATGGAGTAACATTTTGGTCCCCCGATTTATTGGAGAAGGACCTATGTTTTTGGTGGGATGTCTGTTCGTTAGTCCGGGCGATTGACGGATAACCGACCATTAGTTTTTCCTGAAATTTTGTCACAAATTATATTTTAATATATAAGTGTGCATAGTAAAAAATATTTTTTGTGCGGAAATTTCCATTTCGCCTACAGGGGCTCAAAAAAGGTCAAAAATGCCTCAAAATGGCCAAAAATGACACTTTTTGCCCCGTAACATTTGAACCATCCATTAGATTGTTCTGAAACTGGCCCAAAATGTGGAGAGCATTTCCTTAATATAAATTTAGTGTGGGTGACCCTGGCAAGAGTCTGTTTTGCATCCGCTGGGGACTTTTAGTGCTGGTAACGCCCTTTCTTCTGGTGCGTTTTTCATATTTCTCAACTAAAACTTGATATGTATGTCTATATAGTTGTTTCCCATGTTTCTGAATGTAAATATACATGTGTTAAGGTGTGAAACTGCACTGTTTGTTCATTGTCACTGGTATTCAGCATTCAAAGTGGCTCATCAGGGGTCAAAAATGTATCCAAATTGAAAAAAAATGACACTTTTTGCCCCATAAATTTTTACCTAACCTTAGATTTTTCTGAAACTTGTCCAAAATACACAGGGCTTTGTTCTTAATATAAATTCAGTATGGGTGACCCTAGCAAAATTCCCCATATATATATATATATATATATATATATATATATATATATATATATATATATATATATATCAAACTGTACAATATAGTGCAATTTTATATATTCAAAACAATTGGTATTAATAAATATTAATATATAAATGCTTTACTATATGCTAGATATTCTTGGCCCGTTGGGCCAGTACGCGTTAGAGCGAGCTATGGAATAATGAGTATACTAAATAAATGTATAACAGTGCAAGTAAGTGTACAGATGTAATGTATAGCCGCAAAAAAATTAAATTCATGCAAGCGTGAAAACAAACGTGGCAACCAGTAGAAAACAATACGCAATTTCGCGAACACGCATGAAAATTGAATACACGCGCACACGGAAACAAACATGGCGACAACAAAAAACAATATGGAATACATTGGATAATAAAGGTCTTTACATAATTGCCCGTAGATTAAATGAAAAACCACTTATATAAGAGGGGCGTAATATGTTGAAACCAATTGAAAAAAAACGAAAAGAAAAAAATACAATGAGAGTGTGTGCCTTGTACAGGTTCACCTTAGTGTGTGTGTGTGTGTGTGTGTGTGTGTGTGTGTGTGTGTGTGTGTGTGTGTGCGCGCGCGCGCGCGTTTTACAACCTTAAAAATATCAGAAAATTATAATTAACTGATTAAGTAGTATTTAACGGTGAGACCTTTTCATGGCAAATCTTTAAAAAACTGAAAAACTCCCCCCACCCACTCCAGACACACCTTGTGAAGTATTTTTAAATGTTAGGAACTGATGGCCCCACCCCATTTCTACTTTCTGTCTCCACCTCCGGCACTAAACTTGAAAAGAACATGCTAACGATTATAATCGTTAGCATTTTTTCAATATATATATATATATATATATATATATATATATATATATATATATATATATATATATATATATATATATATAACTACATCATTTACTCACATAAAACTAATATACGAAAGTATAAATTTATGTGTAAACTTTAAGTATTTACTTCAAAAGTGCTCAATACGTAGGTAGAGCTAGTTAGTAAGTTATAAAATATATATGGCGATTAAGCTACACAGAATATTCCGCGTTTCATCCACTCTAGGACTCTTCAGGCTTATGATAGAGTGGATGAAACTGGAATATTCAGTGTAGCTTAACCGCCATATATATTTTATGAATAACTATATATATATATATATATATATATATATATATATATATATATATATATATAGAGAGAGAGAGAGAGAGAGAGAGAGAGGGAGATATTATTTGTTTTTATTTTTGCGATACGTTTTTGAATGAATTCAATCATTGACGAAATTCAATCATTACCTAAATGCGAGTTGGAAATAATTTTCCCTCTAACCAATTTTGGTACCCCCATATGGTGAGCGGCATATATATATATATATATATATATATATATATATATATATATATATATATATATATATATATATATATATATATATATATATATATATATGTATATATATATATTGTTTTTTAAATATTAAAAACAGTATATATATACATATATATATATATATATATATATGTGTGTGTGTATATATGTCTCTCCCATCAGAATTCAAGAATTATTCTAGGTTATCAACTCACACACATAGACACACACACATGCACACGCATGTTTGCGTGCTTAGATATAAATCTAATAGGCTCACCGTAATATTTAATGCAATTAATTTATATTTTCATTCCTTGATTATATATGTTGTGCATAAGTTGGTATAATTACCATGGTGCAAAATTGGAGAGACAAGCATCATCATATTTTGCCTCCCAAGATTACAGCCATCTCCGCTGTTTCCATTTTCGAATTTTACTATCGTTTTCCTTTTCATTAAATCAATTCCTATAAAGCTATTCGACTGATACAGCTGTCCCAACACAAATTTTATGCTCTCCTAAAAGTCCCCTAGTCCGTTTCCATGACAGACACCTCTCGCTCTACCGTATTCCCGGTCATAAACCTTACCTTTTTGTTATTTCCCACTCCCCACCCTGTTACCCTTCTTGTTCAATTCTCTCTTTCTTTACTGATTCCCAGTTGCACTGTGACCCACCCTCACCTCACACCAGGAACGCCTTGGTTTCTCAACAATGTTACCATTTCCTGATCTTTACAAAACGCTGCATCCTTCTTTTTTTTTTTTACCTTTTAGAAACTTATCTTTATTTTGTTTTTGTTTTTTTTATTTTTTGTTTTTTTTTTTGTTTTTTGTTTTTATATTTTTGTTTTGTTTTTTGTTTGTTTGCTTGTTTTTTGTTTTACTGTTCAAGGATATTATCTCATCGACAAAATAATGAAGATGAGATAAAAAAAAAAATGTAAAGAAAATTACAAATAAAAAAAAACAAAGACTTTTAAAAATATATTTTATTATATACTTTCTTTTTTTTTTTTTTTTTCTCGCCTCTTATTCTCCAAATTGTCAATGCTGTAGCAGGAGTCATTGTTATTTATACTCCCGTCATTGACTTCACGTGACATCTCAAATCTGGACGGCAATTGTTACCTCATGAAGGCTACAAACGCACTGATGGGGATCCTAGAGATGATCTCCCGTGTCCATATTTAAGTTTTGTAAACTGCTGGTGTCTGTATGGACGTATGTATAGGAAGACGAGAAGAGAAAAGCCTTCTTTTTTTTTTTGCATTTTATTATCTCCCCTCTTTAATTCTCTATTTGTCCCCTTTTCACATTTCAACGGAGTTGTTAGTTAAATGCAATGCAGGAGTAAATCACTTGGCACTTCCGGAAGTGAATTAAGGGCGCATGAAGGGTGTAACTGTCTTGATTAATTGTCGTTAGAATATTTAACTTGTGTTAAGCCTGAATTTATTTGTTAAATAACGGTCATATCTAACAGGACAAAATGGAGAACACTGTCAATTATTTGGTTTCTTTTTATTATCCAGAGATTCCGAACGGCCATTGCGTATGAAGAAATAAATAAACAAGTACAGGCTTGTGGATTCTTATTTGCGTATCATCCATGATATCTATAATACTGTAACAAATTCAGAATAGTGCTACCAGATCAATTTGTCGGACGATAATGGCTGCCTAACCTAAAATGCACAAAACATTGATGTTATCGTTATTTTTCCCCCTTTCCATTTCCATGCTCTATAAAGTCAAAGACAAAAACAGCAATTTTCCTCAACAAAACAACCAAATCAAACACCATGAATATATATATATATATATATATATATATATATATATATATATATATATATATATAGAGAGAGAGAGAGAGAGAGAGAGAGAGAGAGAGAGGGAGATAGATACAGATATATAAACTGGAGCATAGATCATTTTTCGAAAATTACTGGATTCAGGATTAAATAACCCGAAACGGGTTGATATGCCGTAAAACAAACTTAACCAGACCAATCAAATTTACTAACTATAAAATAGCACAGGAGTTGTGAAACGTAGTTTCTAAGGGTCAGATGAGGGATAATGTGTGGAAATCAAAGATCAGCTTTGAAGTTATAACTCCAAACCTGCATGGATGCTTTATTAATGAAATCAATATATATCAATATTAAATCATGTCACATGTATCTTGCGAGATAATAGTATATAAAGATCCGCCCCCATATATATATATATATATATATATATATATATATATATATATATATATATATATATATATATATATATATATAGGGGGTGGATCTTTATATACTATTATCTCGCAAGATACATGTGACATGATTCAATTCTGGGATTGAATTATGTTTTAAAAATGCTATAATTGTTATAATTAGTCACACTTCATAATTAAATGAACAAATAATTCAGCTGTCTCTTAGCTATCCGTTTATGCATCTAGCTGGAAGCTCGGCGTTGCCCGGTCGTACGATACTCTTGAATATGATTTTGAATTCATGCAGATTGTATGTATTATTATAGAATCGATCTTGTTTTGATTATTATATGTTACGAGGAATAATTTGCCTGGTGGACAAATTTGCAAAAATAAATAAATAAATAAAAATATATATAAATAATAATGACCAGTGGGACCTGTGGAAATCCCACACGGGACTCATTCCTATGTGATATATTGATGTTGGCATTCTGTAGGTGTTCAGCATAAGTGGAGACGCACTGATATAATTTTACCTCTTTTGTTAAAAGCGCAAAAGTATTTATCTAAGCTAGCAGGGTAGCCCTACTTAGCCCGGTCGTAAAGTAAAGATAGATATGATACTTGAATTATTGCAGATTTCGTATATATTATTATAGAGCTAATGTTCCATCGGTTTTTATATATTATAAAGTTGCGATTTCAAAAAGAAAAAATATATCAGTATAAGCTGGTGGCTTCAGCTTAAATCGAAAGCGAAACCAAAACTTATGAAAAAATATATACGTATATATATAAAATTGAATTCCGTCAGCTATTATCAAAACCGAACCCAAAACTTATGAAGAATTCTTGGTAAAATTATTTATAAAAAAAATAGACGACTAAAGTGCCTTCACTTATAATCGAAACCAAAACGAAAACTTATGAAGCATGCTTGGTAAAATTATTTATTACAAAAATGATTTGAGTGCCATCAGCTATAATCGAAACCGAAACACCAACTTATGAAGAATTTTTGGGGAAATTATTTATTCCAACAAATAGAAGTCCATTACAATTAAACGACGGTTACTCTGATATAAGCGTGACACACAAAATAAATAACACACGTTATCCTATTAACACACAAAATAAAGAACACACGTGATCCTATTAACACACAAAATAAATAACACACGTTATACTATTAACACACAAAATAAATAACACACGTTATACTATTAACAAACAAAATAATTAACACACGTTATCCTAATAACACACGTTATACTATTAACACACAAAATAAATAGCACATGTTATCCTATTAGCACACAAAATAAATAACACACGTGATCCTATTAACACACAAAATAAATAACACACGTTATACTATTAACACACAAAATAAATAACACACGTTATACTATTAACACACAAAATAAAGAACACACGTGATCCTATTAACACACAAAATAAATAACACACGTTATCCCATAAACACACAAAATAAATAACACAGGTTACGCTATTAACACACAAAATACAGAACACGTTATACTATTAACACGCAAAATAATTAACACACGTTATCCTATTAGCACACAAAATAAATAACACACGTTATCCTATTAAGACACAAAATAAATAACACACGTTATCCTATTAACACACAAAATAATTAACACACGTGATCCTATTAACACACAAAATAAATAACACACGTTATCCTATTAGCACACAAAATGAATAACACTGGCGGTCCTATTAACATACAAAATAAATAACACACGTTATACTATTAACACACAAAATTAATAACACACGTTATACTATTAACATACAAAATAAATAACACACGTTATACTATTAATACACAAAATAGATAACACACGTTATCCTATTAACACACAAAATAAATAACACACGTTTTCCCATAAACACACAAAATAAATAACACAGGTTATGCTATAAACACACAAAATAATTAACCCACGTTATCCTATTAACACACAAAATAATTACACACGTTATTCTATTAACACACAAAATAAATAACACATGTTATCCTATTAACACACAAAATAAATAACACACGTTATCCTATTAACACACACAATAAATAACACATGTTATTCTATTAACACACAAGATAAATAACACGTTATCCTATTAACACACAAATTAATAACACACGTTATCCTATTAACACACAAAATAAACAACATGTTATACTATTAACACACAAAATTATTATCACACAAAATAAACAACACGTTATCCTATTAACACACAAAATTAATAACACACGTTATCCTATTAACACACAAAATAATTTACACACGCTGTCCTATTAACACACAAAATTAATAACACACGTTATCCTGTTAACACGCAAAATAAATAACTCGTTATCCTATTAACACACAAAATAAATAACACACGTTATCCTATTAACACACAAAATAATTTACACACGTTGTCCTATTAACACACAAAATTAATAACACACGTTATCCTATTCACACACAAAATAATTAACACACGTTATCTTATTGACACACAGAATAAATAACACACGTTATCCTATTAACCCACAAAATCACGGAACCTATGAGGAAGGAAGTCACACACACATACAAAGCGAGTTTTATATGATAGATAGATAGATAGATAGATACATACATACATACATGCATACATACATACATAGATGATTTCATTGTTGTTTCCAAATAGCCGCAACTTATGCGAAATTTGTGTTTAAGAAACAGGAAGAAGTCAGACGTCTGCTGGGTTAGTAGGATGGATTAGCAATGCCGTAATCATAGTTAGCTGCTTCAGCAACTGTAACCAAAGGGTGTTATGCCGGAGCAAAAGCACCCGTGATCTCAGCTTTACCTTTATGTTTCGACTGATTTGTTTTCGTCAGTTGCGTTACTTCTGATGTAAAGTACAGTCACTTAGTATTGTTTAGATTAATCGGACGATTGTTCTCATCTTGAGCATAACATTTTGGTCGATGTAACCTCCGATCTTCCTCAGGTGTAAAAGTCGCCATTTTTTGTCAGGGAAAAAGAACATAATACTCAAAATCACTACAATTGTCCGATTCATCAAAAAATACATTGATATCTCATCTCTAATATTCAAAACTGCAATCAATTAATAATTTAACTTTTCCATGTTGTATGTCAGGAGTAAACCTTCACAATCTTCCAAAACCAGAAATCATCACCTTGTCAATGGACGTTGTTCGCTTTAACTGCTTCGGATTGAGGAATCCGAATGTTTCCACCATTTTTCTAAGAATCGCAGCTTCAGGTTCGGCATGCTGAACTCAATTTTCATCTTTGTACACTAACTTTAATTCTTGGGATTAGTCAAAAAGGGTCTTGGAAATTTTAATTCTTTCCAGTTCGTTGTCCAGCGTCAGCATCCTTGGAATCTATCTGAAAGCTGTATGCAAAATGCCGAGCCGTGTGCGAAATTAGGTCATGGTAGGGAAAAAGGAAAAGGTTATTAAAAAGAATGTGCGCACAGATTGGAGATCAGATACGAGAGCACGTTCAAGAGCACGTTCGAGAGGACAGTGGTCAGAGAGAAGGTGCACGATCACGTTATATTTGGGAGAGTACATAGAAATAAATGTCGTTGTCAAAAATAGGAGTCGAATTATTTCTTTTGATCTCCTTTGTGACAGAGTCTACGTGTTGGGTCTACATGTTAACATATTAGGGAGAACGTTACATATCTTGCAGACAATTTGCTAATTCCTTAGAATTAAGTTACACCATGCATTGAAGAAGTTACGGATGATATTCTAGAGGATTACCACACAAGGGATAGATGGGGTTTACTTAATCCCGCTGAAGTCAATAATACTTCTAAATAATGGGTCTCGGTTTAAAAAAAAAACTGATAGTGGGAGCTGTTGTCACAAACCAAACCGGCGCGTCTAATTTGTCATGAGTCAGTATGGAAGCAGTAAGGTTAAAAAGCTGTCATGAGAACGTTCATGTCAGTGTGCAATCTGGACTAATCGAAGACAACAGAACATAAAAATACGCTGGAAATTCACCTTAACCTTTCAACTAGTATGATTTTACCTGTTACCTTAATTCTAATGTTTTCCTTTTACTTAGCTAGTCTACCACAATTATGCTTTCAGTATGCCTCAAAAAGCAAAAGCTGTAACTTTACTAAGATACGTTACCTATTTGAACTTCTTCCGGGATAGGAAACAAAAATGGTTTCATTGTTTACTTTGGATATTTTAATTCAGATTTGAAGTGGTGAACCCGGGTGTTATTTTGAGTTACTAATCTTCAGAGGGTATTCTAAGCATAAACCTGTAATTGACTCAGAAGTATACCGATAATTAACGATTTCTGGAACTTTTGGATAAGAGCAAAGTGCGGTGTCTATTCTCATGTTGCACTTCATCGTTCCTGTACTTGTTCAGTGAAGAACTGGTCCTTCAACACTGGCATAATTTTTTGTTGTTATCTCAGTTCTGCGTACCTCAGCTCGAGAGATTTCCCAGAGATTAAAAAACTGACCATGTCTGTAGCTTTGTTTTCATGGGGAAACAAGTAAACAAGAACTTAGAAATGTTCCAAAAATGTCTTCCTTTTTGGCTTGTGCTAAGCTGTCAGCATTCCTATAACATATCGTGTTCATCCCGAATAGATCAGGTAAAATAGAGACTAGAAAGTAGACCCTGGGTTTACTTTCGGCAGCCTCAGAACTCATGCTTTCCTCATTTTATCCTTCAGTCCTCACATTTCACGAGAAAGTTTTCTGACAAATTGGGAAGAATTGCTGTTTTCTAGCTTAAAATGTATCTACATAAGACTTTGGCTAGTTGAAGTGATTTTTTTAGATCCTTATATCAAGTGGCTTCCTGCTTTTTTTTTAAAGATTTTTATTAGGTCGATGATAAAAAGTGCCGTTTGTTCACACACACACACACACACACACACACACACATATATATATATATATATATATATATATATATATATGATAAATTATTGCACCAACCTAATATTAAAAATAAAAAAAATCAGTGTAGTAAATCAAACCATAACCAATTTATTTAGCATTCTTGAAATATATTATGTGGGTAGATTGCTCATAACTAAAAACTCGGTTAAAACAGTGTAATACATCATACCATAATCAATTAATACCAAGCTATTTGCTTGAGAGAAATACACCAGTTATTCATATATATATATATATATATATATATATATATATATATATATATATATATATATATATACAGAATAGCATTACGTGTTTCATCCTTGGTTGAAGGTTGTGTATGACCTTCTGAGGGTCATCCGTGAATTCTTTGACCTGCTTCAATTCAATCGCATACTTCTTCACAGTTGCATGAGAAAGGAAGTTTTTTTTTCCAAGTATATGTACAATTTCTTAATTGATTTACTTAAATGTCATATCTTTCTTCTACAGATACTTTATGACTACTTAAGCCTTCGTTTTCTCAATTTTTAGATTCATGGCACATTTCTCATCTGGGCAGAAATTAAGACATAAATCTAACCGCGTTTTCCTTTTTAGTCTTAAAAATGTTAGTGTTGCAGTAACAAAGCTGTTTAGCTATGGCTCTTCTTTCTCAAACAGGTTTGAATTTAATATATATATATATATATATATATATATATATATATATATATATATATATATACATATGTATGTATATATAGTCAGTTATAAAATATATATGGCGATTAAGCTACACAATATTCCGCGTTTCGTCCACTCTAGGATTCTCCAGGCTTATGCCTAGAATCCTAGAGTGGATTCTCTCTCCTCTGATCTCGAGCGCGTGGTTCAGTGGGGGAAGACGTGGCTGGTTACCTTTAATGCATCCAAAACCAAACTTTTATCCTTACATCATCAACGCTCTGATCCCTATCTGGCATCAATTGGGATTGATTGCTCTCGTCTCGTCGTGTTTTGACAAGCTTCTGGGTTTGACCTTTACTCCTGATCTAAAATGGAACACGTACATCAAGTCTGTTGCCACGGTCGCTGGAAAGATGGTGGGATCCTTCTCCGCTCCAGAAGATATCTCACTACTGATGCGATTCTCTATCTATATCAAAGCCAAGTACGTCCAAGGATGGAATACTGTTGCCATATCTGTGCAGGAGCTGCTAAAAACAGCCTATCCTGCCTTGACAGAGTACAAAATAGACTTCGTGGCTTAGTGGGGGTGCCCTTTTCTCTACCCTGCAACCTCTCTCCCACAGAAGAGACGTTGCGAGCCTATCCTTGTTTTATCGTTATGTCCATGAGAGGTGCTCGTCTGAACTCCAATCTCTGGTCCCCCCTCGCCAATCTCTCACGAAAAACACCCGTCTAGCTGAATCCACTGTGAAAAATTTCCCTCGCTCTTTATCTGTGCCTAAATCAAAACGTGGATTCCATGAACAAAGCTTCTTTCTTAGAACTGCACGCTTGTGGAACTCTGTTCCGTCTGTCTGCTTCCCACCGGACTACAACTTGGATGTCTTCAAGTTCAACGTTAACAAATTCCTAATGAACCGCCCCCTTAAGTAAACACTTCATCAAATCTCCACACTAACGTAATGTACTTGCAATAACCCTTATCCCTGAGTGGCTTCCGGGCCTTGATAAGTGGTGATCACTGTGTAAAAAAAAGCTCTACCTAAGTATTGAGCACTGTTGAAGTAAATACTTAAAATGTACGCATAAATTTATACTTTCGTATATTAATTTTATGTAAATGAAGTAGTTATATATATATATGTATACACACACGCACACACACACACACACACACATATATATATATATATATAAATATAGTAATTCAGATTTTTTATGCACTTACAATAATTAATTCAACTTGACACAGAGCTATCTTACAAGCACTCAAGAATGTAATTTGCTTAAAATTGTGTATCTGCTTGTTTACAATTTCAGCAAAAAGAACCGAGAAAAAAAATCCTAAAATGAAACTTTAAAATGCACAAAAATACAGAAACACTTATTTGAAAAATATGTAGAAATAAAGAAACGCAAACATTAAATAAAGCATTTAAAAAAATTAATAAATAATGGGCAAAAAGCGTGAACGTTGACACAGTGGAAGCAAAGCAAATTATAGAAATTGAAGTAGTATAAAATATATAAATAAAAAAAATTAAGTACTTTTAGGAAATCAAGATTTCTTGTAAAATAAGCAGCGGAAATAAAAGGAGAGGGAATGAAATGAAAGGGAGATAATTAGGCGAGAGAAGCGTGAATAACGTATATAACATCCAATGTCACAGAAAGAGTGAGAAGTACAAAACAAAATGAATGGAAACTAGAATGAGTGAAATAAATTGAAATAAAATCCTGTTGTTTTTGTTTGCAATGCATGAAGTAAAACACAAGTCGTTTATCTCAAGATGCGCCCATTTAATTTGCGCGTTTTGTGATGAAATATTCAATTTCAAATAGAAGCGTAACCTGTATATAAATGTTATTTTATTTATTTAGTTTTTTTTTGTTTTTGTTTTTTTGTTTGTTTTTTTTTTTTACATTTTCACCCCAAACAAGGCACATTGCCACTTTGGTGTAGGGGGCTACTATCAGGGGCAACAACTAGTGGGGTACTATGTAGGGATTTGGGAAGCAAGATGTCGGTTCACGTTAGACTTGAACTTCTGCACGTCAGTAAAGTTGATGAACAGAAACGTGGAATGGAATTCCAAAGTTTAGCGGTTTTGGGGAAGAAACTACTGGAGTAGAAAGATCTTTTACATCTAGGGTGCCCACAAAGTCTGGCTACATAATCTACATAGTGCCCACAAAGTCTGGCTGCATAATCTACAGGGTGTCCAAAAAGTCTGGTTACATTAAGCAGCCAGACTTTGTGGACACCCTATATATATATATATATATATATATATATATATATATATATATATATATATATATATATATATATATATGTGTGTGTGTGTGCGTGTGTGTAATTATTTTTTACTATAATAATTAAATACCTACAGACACAAGTGTTTAATCCTTTCGGGAATCTTCAGGGAAGGGTGTCGCGATTAACACCAGTTGACAGATTCGAACTCGGCAACACGAGCCATTTCTGGCTCGATGAGCAAAGACCGTATCCATTCGGCTACCATTAACCGCGTGAAATAACGTTGAACTTAAACATTTAAATTTTAAATGTTCTTTACGTCAGTCACAGTGATCTAATCGTTATACGATGATCTATGCAGAAGGGCTAAATTGACAATTCAAAAAAGTGCTCAACGATAAGAAACGAGTTTCTTAAAGGGCTGTCATAACTATTTTTTTTACTATAATAATTAAATATCTACAGACACTAGCATATATATATATATATATATATATATATATATATATATATATATATATATATACATGAATGTATATATCTGTATATCTATAAAAGTGAAATTGTCTCTGTGCGTTTGTCTGTCTGTGTACACTTACCTACCAAATGTTAATTTTCGGTCTACAGACTCGAGGTTCGATATAAGGGGTTTTGGGGAAAATCTTTTTAATCAGTTCCGGCCAGAAATTTTGTTATAAGGAGTCAAAGTTCAACGATTTGACCTTTGAGAGCTCTACCAAATACCTCCGCCAATTTTGAGTCTAAACACTTGAAATTTTAGATATAGGTTACTTTGACATGGATCTATCTTTATAATTTGATTTGATGCCAAAACAATAAATGTTATTGGAGTCAAACGTTTAAAAACTTGACCTCAGCGGTATCTACCAATTTTTGGTCTAAACATCTGAAATTTTACATAAAGTTTATTATGACAAAGGGCAAGCTTTTTAATCGTTTTTTTTTCTGAAAATTTGGCTTTGAAAAGGATCAAACATCAAAAGTTTTTACCTTTGCGGTCTCTAGTCAACTATTAAGTCAATTTTGGGTCCAAACACTTGAAATTTTACATAAAGGGTATTCAGACGTGCGGTAAGCTTTTTAATCAGTTTTCCTCCGCTAATTTTGGGTCTAAACTTTTGTAATTTTAGATGTAGGTTACTTGGGCATGGGTCAACCATTTTACTTTAATTTGAGCCCAAAACAAAAAATGTTTAGAGATCAAAATTAGGTTCAAAGTTTTTAAAAATGTTGACCCCTGTGGTCTCTACCAACTTTTCTCTGTAGTAGTTTAGGAAGCCCGTTATACAGAAAGGCATTACCGTACATCTTCACACTTTTTAATATATACATATGCGCATAAAGTTATGAACAGTACATAGGGCCTGAGCAAAGCCGGGCGGAACTGCTAGTATATATATATATATATATATATATATATATATATATATATATATATATATATATATGACTGTGCCGCGTATACACACCTGTATATATATATATATATATATATATATATATATATATATATATATATATATATATACATATATATATTATTTACGCGTATCTTCTCATGCTTAGGATGCTTGAGATTATATATACGTGTCACAATCATCTGTATGATGTGTGTTTATACGTGTGCTCCTCTATGACTGTCTAGCGTTGTGACCGTCAAATCTAGAGTTCGCTGTGTGTGTATGTATAATTAAATACAGTTTTTTGACGGGACAATACTATGCATAAATACCTTACAATGCAAAGGAGAAATAACATTTATTTGGGGTTTCAACATCTGGCCAATCGGGAACATATCTGGTTCACGTTTGGTCTTGTTTGACAAGAAGCTGTAAAGGAAATTCTCCCCCAAGAAATGACAGAGGCTCAGGTTTTATTTTATTTATTCCAGGGTGTTTTCCCTCTTTTAGAAGTTTGTAATGCTGATTCTGACTATCGCCATTTCTGACCCTCTCTATTCGGAGCTATCACGATCTGAAAACCATCTCTCTCTCTCTCTCTCTCTCTCTCTCTCTCTCTCTCTCTCTCTGTCTCTCTCTCTCTCTCTCTCTCTCTCTCTCTCCCGACTGCGACTGACTCAACTAATTTTCAAGTATCTCAAAGAGACTATCTTTCCTTCTAAATGACGTCATTAGTATACTTTATTAAATATCACCTGATCTTTTTACATGCCATTATTCTAAAGTTGCATTCCTAAATTAATGTAAAAACTATTTATTCTAATTATGTTGATTATTCTCAAACATATTTTAGTTGATAAACCTTTTTGGCCTTAAGAATCATAATAATCGTTGTTTATCACACTATACTCGTTCTGGTACGTTCATCATAATGTTTTTTTTCTTAAAGATTTTTCGGCACTTCTGCACTACTTGGATAGATTAACTATAATCGCTTTTCTGTTTGGACATCGGAAGATTGCATGGCAGGGGCAAACAAATGTAATTTCAGGATCAAATTGAAAATAAATGAGTGCTGTTTTATTAATGAGAAAAGATAGATTTGACTTATTTAATTAGAAATTTGGAAAGACAAAATAGTTTTATCAACATTTACATGCATTTTCAATAATGCATGATCGCGTTTTATTAAAAGAAAATTAATATCTGTTCAGTTAAAAACTAAACAAAAATTCTATTTTGTGTTATTATAGGTTTCTTATAATTATTTTAATTCCAGAAATGTATTGCAAAAAACTTTATGTTTCAATAAAAAATTATAAAAATGACTATTTCGTTTAAACAATATTTTTAACTCTATTTTGTATTATTCTAAGAGTCTTGCATTATTAATTACAGAAATGCATTACAAAAACTTTATCTTTTAGTTTTATTAGAAATGATTAAAATGTATTTTTTGTTTAAAAAAATTTAACTCTATTTTGTGTTATTCTGAGTTTCTTAGATTTATTTAAATTACAGAAATGCATCACAAAAACTGTATCTTTATGTTTTATTAAAAATTATAAAAATGTCTATTTTGTTAAAAATAGAAGAAAAAAAACTCTACTTTGTATTATTATGAGTTTCTTATATTTATTTTTTTAAAAAAACTTTAAAAAACGCATTAATAAAACGACACACATTTCCGATTCGGTCCTGAAATTGCATTTGTCTGTTCATGTTATACCCTTCCTATGTCAAAACTGAAAAAAAAAAAAAAGTGAATCTGTCCGTGTAGTAAGCGCTGATTTTTCTGTATTTTTGTTTTGAAAATAGTCTTAATTCTAAATAACCACCAACTATCCTATTTCAACTCGAAGGGCGACAGAATCGCCGGACCGACAAAGCCTATAATAGAAATATGACGATGCATCTAAAAACCACAAATTTAAAAGAAAAAAAAAAGAAACTGGCTACAAAATGGAAGTAAAGGGAACATGGGGTTAGGGGTGCACTTGTTCAATTCAACTGTGCAGTTAGAAAGTGTTGAAATTTTATGAGGACATTCATCTTGTTAAAATCCTGGCTAATTTTCACTTAATCGAAACACTTCATGCGTACGGTGATTTCTAACTGAGTGCGTCCCCCTCCTTTTCTTTTGCATCGCAATCATGCCGCCATATTTGGGTAGCCGAGGTTTTATTTTTATTTTTTTTATTTCCTTTTTTGTCAAAGGATGCTCCCGTGTGATAAAAACGAAGAAAGAAACAAACATTTAATCATAAAATGGGAGGGGAAAAATGGATTGTAGAATAACATGAAACTTAATGAAACCCTGCGAACAAATCCTTTTATTATTTATTTAATAAACATATTTTGCGAAATTCATCTTTGTCGTGTTCAGTTTCACTACATAATTGTGTTGTATTAATTTGATGTCTTTTATGATCGTTTGTGATAAGTTTTAAATACGTCCACGCATACCTATAATAGACTCTATCTGTCTACCGTTCTTGTTAGATTACAATAACATTTTCGTTGGTCTGCCGCGTTTCAGTTTGTAATTGAATTTTAGAATCACCTATACATTTCTATAGCAGGCTTTGAATGTCAGTTGGGCAGTCACGCTTAAGTTTGAAATTTCTATTTTTGTATGTTATATTCCTTAGATTTACATTTGGAATGTCAGCTCAGCTTTTGTATGTTAGTCTGTCGGTCAGTTGATCTGTCGCGCTACCGTTTGAAATAGTACATATGCATGAGGGGTGTTAATTTTTAGCCCTCCTTTAAAAATTACAAGAAACCTCTCCAACTACCGATATCCATGAAAAATAACACCCTACCTGAGAATTCTTCCTTTAAACTCCTCGGCTTAACGTTCGCAAGAAATATGAACTGGAATTTTTTTTTGACTACAATATGGTTTTGTTCAAGTCTAAAGTAAATAAGTTCTTGATGAGCCGTTCCATATAAGTTATTAAATTTACCAAATTTTCATTACTAATGATTACTATATTGACCAACTTCTACTGTACACTCTTTAACCCTTATCCTTGAGTGGCCTCTGGGCCTTGATAATGTGGTGATGCCTTTGTAAAAAAAAAAAAAAAAAAAATTAATGACATTGCGAAGAATGCTGCAAGGAAGGTGGACTCCCTCTATCGTGCTAGACAACTGATCGCACACAAGAGTATCCAGTACCTCTATAAGGTCACCATTCGCTCATGTATGGAGTACTGGGGCATCTGCTACTAGTCCCTCCCTCTTGAATAAAGTCCAAAAAGGGTCTGCAATCTAATAGGTCCCACTTTCTCAACTAGGCTCCAACTCCTGTCCCATCGCAGCAATGTTGCATCTCTGTGCATGCTTTCCAAGCATTTCAATAGTATATGCTTTGATAAACTCATTGCACTTGTGTCCCCTCAACGTACATATCCCCGACAAACCCGCTTAGCAAAAAAATCACACCCCTTCACTGTTGAAGTCTCTAAATGTCAGAAGGTTTTCTAGTAAAATAGCCTCTTTCCTAGAACAGCTAGACATGGGAATTCTCTTCTTGCTGCCTACTTCCGAACTGATACTGAGTTGCAGAACTTCAAATGTAATGTAAACCAATATCTTGTTATTCTTTCTTAGGCATGGTCCCATTTAGTAGCCTCTTATGCCCAAGTGACAATATGCCTTGTTTGGGGCGAGGATGAGGAAACAAACAAACAAACAAACAAACAAAAAAGTCCGTTTGTTCGTCTCTGAAGTTGAAGTTTGAGCTTGTATTTTCGTAAGTTTGTCACGCTTCAGTTTAAAATCAAATGTCTACAGGTTTGTCATCCTTCAGTTTGAAATATAATTTTTTTTTTTTGCTGGTCTGTCAACCTCCAGTTTGAAATAGAATATTTTGCAAATCTGTCAACGTTCAGTTTGAAATAGATTTTTTTGCAGGTCTGTCAAGATTCAGTTTAAATAGAATTTTTTGCACGTCTGTCAACCTTCAGTTTGTAATACAATTTTTAGCAGGTTTGTCAATCTTCAGCTAAATAGAATTTTCAGCGGGTCTGTCAATCTTCAGTTTCAATAGAATTTTTTGCAGGTCTGTCAACTTTCAGTTTGCAATAGAATTTTCGCAGGCCTGTCATCCTTCAGTTTGAAATGTCATTTTTTTCCTAGTCTGTCAGCTTTCAGTTTGAACTTGGATTTTAACAATCGCCCAGGCATCTCCATTGATCACTATGTCTGTCTACCATAATTTGAAAATGATTTTTACAATCATTCAAGTATTTTCACTGCTGAACGCAAGGATTAAATGGACGCATCTTCGGAAATTCCCATTCTTGTTATAAGATTAATCACGTGACATCTTTTGTTGGATCCATTTAACGCATTCGTTTTTAATATTCATTTAATAGACACTTTTTGCTTAATCTAATATATACATTTTCATATTTATTTAATAAACGCCTCTACGTCTTTTGTCATTTTTATTCAATATATTCTTTTCATATTCTTTTAATACAAATTCTCTGTAACATTTATATGATATATAATTTTGTTGTATTAATTTAATCTTTTTTTCTCTGATCGTTTAATATATTTTTCACTATATTGATCAAACAGAAACCTTTATATCCATTTAGCGCATACTTTTTAATATTTATTTTTAAAGATTTATTTTACACACATTTTTTTATAATAATTGAATACTTTTTGTTAGATTTAATAAATCCGTTTCTTTGTATATGTTTTCTTTAATTTAATATATATATATATATATATATATATATATATATTTATATATGTGTCTGTGTGTGAGTGTGTATATCTTTATATATATATATATATATATATATATATATATATATATATTGAATCTTTTATACATTCTTTACAAATTCCTTATTGCATTTGCTAAAAAAACTATGCTCCCTCTGGTATATAGACAAACAAACACGTACTCTACTGTCCCTAAAGAAGGAGGTAATGTTTGGGATGGTGGTTTCGTGACAACATAATACATACTACACTACTCTCTTTCATAAGGTAATGACTGGATGAATGATACATTACGACATACCAGATATTGTACAACCTCCTCTCCTTCAAAAAGGAAATGGTAATGCCTGGGTGGATAATACATGTCAACAAGACAATTATTACACTACCCCCACAATATAATACTGAAAAATAGTACATGAGTACGTAATGCCTTCCTGGTACGCGGTATGGACACCGTTGAGAAACCCTGGTCTATAAAATTCTATGTTCAGATTTGACGATGAGTACAAATTCAAAATCTACAGAGTGGCCCACTTAAAAGTAGCCCGATCTCTCTCATCTTTCTCTTAACAACCAACTGACACCATCAGATAAAATGCAATTCTTTTTTTTTTCAACAAGATGGCGCTAAATACCACACGTCTCATAGACCACTGACAAGAGTTCATATGTTTACGGAGGAGAGAACAATAAGCACGTGTGTTATGGCCACCACGTTCCCCAAGCTTGTCATCATGTGATTTGGAAGACTTTAAAACAAAAAGTTTATGTAAATAATCGTCACCATCTAGATCAACTGAAGGAGAACATTACCAACGCTTTCAGGAGAATCACAAAAGAAGATCTACATGCAGTATCTGCAAACGTTGTTAAACTTGCCCAGAAATGCATAGATGTCAACGGGGAGCACTTTCAGCATCTTTTATAACACTACAGGCTTTTTAAACAATAAATTCATCATTTAAGCAATATAAAAATGTTCCTCCACTCTACTACATTTTCTAGGCTAGTTTTAAGTAAATCGCCCTGTATATCGTGTAATGTTCAAATTTAATATAAGAATTTTTGATAATATTATCTACATATTTGAAGATGAATTCAAATTCGAGGGTCTTGATGACGGTTTGTTTAAATCTGAAAAGCCCCACCATGTGTATTGTACGTGCAATAGATTTATTAGAAACATTTGTTAAATAATACGAACCTGGGAGACCAGGATTCGATTTCCGATCCGATCACACCAATGATTTAATAAATGGTGCTTAATATCCTTTTGCAAAATATACAATATTCTAAGATCATCAACGCTCTGATCCCCAGCTGGCATCAATTGTGATGGATGGCTCTCGTCTGGGTGAGGCCCCGTGTTTTGACAAGCTTCTGGGGTTGACCTTTACTCCTGATCTGAAATGGAACACGTACATCAAGTCTGTTGCCAATGTCGCAGGAAAGATGGTGGGATCCTTCTACCGCTCCAGAAGATATCTCACTACTGATGCAATTCTCTATCTATATAAAAGCAAAGTACGGCCAAGGATGCAATACTGTTGCCATATCTGGGCAGGAGCTGCCAAAAACAGCCTATCATGCCTTGACAGAGTACAAAATAGACTTCGTGGTTTAGTGGGGGATGCCCTTTTCTCTACCCTGCAACCCCTCTCCCACAGAAGAGACGTTGCGAGCCTATCCTTGTTTTATCGTTATTTTCATGGCAGGTGCTCGTCTGAACTCCAATCCCTGGTGCCCCCTCGCCAATCTTTCACGAAAAACACCCGTCTAGCTGAATCCACTGTGAAAAATTTCCCCCACTCTATATCTGTGCCTAAATCAAAACGCGGATTTCATGAGCAAAGCTTCTTTCTTAGAACTGCACGCCTGTGGAACTCTGTTCCGTCTGCCTGCTTCCCTCCGGACTACAACTTGGATGTCTTCAAGTCTAATGTTAACAAATTCCTAATGAGCCGCCCCCCTAATTAAACACTTCATAAAATCTCCTCACTAACGTGATGTACTTACAATAACCCTTATCCCTGAGTGGCTTCCGGGCCTTGATAAGTGGTGATCACTGTGTAAAAAAAAAAAAAAAAAAAAAAGATAAGAATCAAATCCTTGCATGATAATCTTGCGTGAGAAATGATCTCTCCTATACTTCGTTATAAATAGTTATAAAGAAACGTTCGGGTTATCTTTGACTATATTCAACCGCTTTACTTCTTTTACTTCGTCAGATACATTCGATATCTATATTGGAAGATTACTTAATTTAAATGTTAAATTTGTGGTTTTGCAATCTTGGTGTGTTATTAATTTTCTTCAACTGGACTGAAGTAAATACATTTCAAACATCATTTGTATATTTAATACATCCTTTCTATATGTTTTTCATATTACAATAAAAATGTGGCCATGTTTAGTCAGTATTATAATGTAATAATCCTAAGAATATACAGGATAATCAATTCCTCTGCGCGGCCAAAACATGAGATTTCAATCTTGCAGGGATGGCTTTCTGTGAAGAAATATATTATATATTATATATTTATTTAGAAATAAAAATATATATATATATATATATATATATATATATATATATATATATATATTAGAGAGAGAGAGAGAGAGAGAGCGAGTATGTGAAATGGTCTCTACAAAACTACTTTGTCAATCATTTGGTCTAGACGCTTGAAAGTGATATGTAGGAGATTTGCGTCTATAGATCAAATTCGATTTCATTTTTTAGACGTAAAATACCGCTAAGAACTTGGCAGTTGTAAGTCGACTAAACGCGTTACTTCTATGCATAGGAAAATATCCATTTATACACTAAAGTTACTTAATGTTTTAAATTCTGATACTCATATGTTGTTAGCTCACATGGTAACGAATAAGGCTACAGCAGTAAATTAAAATACCATGAGCATATTTTACGACTGGGCAACATCGGCTTACCTGCTAGTATATATATATATATATATATATATATATATATATATATATATATATATATATATATATATATATATATATATAAAAACTAGAAGGCCTTATGCAGATTTATTAGTAGAGCAAATACTCTATTGACTATTATATCGTACCGAAAAGTAAAAACGAAATATGACTTGAGGGCCTCCGGCTAGAATCAAAATCAAAACATTTATTTCGCTATTTTTACCGGAAAAAAACGAGTCGACCTTTTTTCACGGGTCCTAATTCTTTGTATATTTCAAGTCTGTAGACTAAAACTTGGTAGAGTATTTTCATAAAGACCATTCCTAGTACGACCAGGCAGACAAGGTCACTTTCATATATATATATATATATATATATATATATATATATATATATATATATATATATATATATATATATATATATATATATAACAAATTTTAATACATGTATATATATATATATAATAAAAAATAATACATATATATTTCTATGGAAATATGATTTTTTTATTGTATTTTAACTTTTTTATACTAATCCTTAATTTATGAAGCTCAATGTAATTAGAGAGCATATAACAAACAAATGACAAACGTCTATATTCCAAATTTCATGATGTTGACCATCTTACAATTTATTCTCATAAATACGTTGGCATTTACAATTCTTGACAGCAACTTTTTCATAGCGAAAAATCGTTCATTTAATTATTAGATCAATGAACCTGTTCTATCCTAAACTAGAAGATATTGCAACCCTCAATCCATTAAAAGAGAAAATGTATTGGGCCTGATGAAAAAATCCGAGAATTGGAAGAGAATTTACAATTACTTTTTATTGCATCTTTTGTTACGCCATTTTTAATTTTCAAGTAAAGTCACATAAATATACATTTTCGTATGAATAAATTGTAATAATTTTGATATACACTACTAAAATAAATTCTATTTAGTATTTTATGAATTTATTATTTATACTTAATCTATATATATATATTTACTTAGATAATATTAATAATTGTAATATATATATATATATATATATATAACGTATGTCTATATATTTATTAATTTTATACGAAACTAATTACAAAATATATGTATTTTATTTCCTGTTATTTCAATTGTTAATTTTATCTAAATTTTTTTATCCATATAATTCAGTTTTATTTCTTTGTTATTCAAATTTATTATTACATAGATTATAATTCTTTTATTGTCATTTAATTATTTTTCATTAGTGTTACTTAATTTTAATGTAAAATTTCCCTTTGTAATATTATATCGTAATTTGTTTGAATACAGTTGAAGGCTGATAATTCACTTTTATATTTAAGTGAGTTATTCCCCTTAAACGTCGTTTTATTTAAGAAACATTTTTATATTGGTAAATAATATATTTATCTAGTTTCATTGTTATTTCATTATATATCATTTAATATATTATTTAATTTGTACAATAAATTGATTATAATATTTATCTAAATCAAATATTAATATTTTAAACATTTCAATATATATTCATCTAAATTTATGAGTTTTATTTATCAATAATCTAAGTAAAATTATAAAATTAAAAACAACAATTACCTGGTATGTCTATTAGTTATTCTCCCATAATTATATTTCATCTACTCTAATTTATTAAATTCAAATATATCCCTATTTTTATTATTTTACTTGTATCCTAATACATTGTAGTTAAACTACATACTTAAATTATTTAAAATTTTGTCCATAAATTCCCAAGTAATAATAAAATATTTGATATCTTTAAATCTATTCTTGTGTATAAATATTATTTCATTGTGATTATTATGGATGTATAGTTTACTTTAATCTATTCTATATTCGTTAATTAATTTGTATATTTTGTAAAATTTAATTTTAATTTTATTTTGTTTTAATTTATATCCATTAATATATAATTTAGTTTTTATTTTAATTCGAGCTATTATATATTTATAACCTTATCAGCTGAATATTTAGTTTTATTTACTTAATTACTACTATATTATTTTATTTATTTTATTTATCTATTTATTTAAATTTAACTATTTGGAACGTTTTAATCTTAAAATTAACATTTTTCCAGTTGTAATTGTTATATACAAATATTTTACAATCAAGTACAGATAATCATTCCTTATACTAGCTAAATTGTTTTATACTTGTTTTTATTTATTTAACTTGAATAAATTCTATTTCTGCTTCTATTTGTTTTAAAAAAAGTCCACTAATCATATCACATATTTGATAACTTATTTCTTATTTTGCTTTTATCATTTTAGGATTGTTAATTTCATATTACCATTTTCTGTTATTTATAATTTGAAAGTTTAATATAAGCTTATATTTAACATGTTTAAATATTACAATTAGAATAACAGTTTAAATATTTTAAGCTCCACACCCTCAATTCCGTATTTTAATGTGATAGTTTAATATATTTCAACCTATAATTCCAACATAAAAATATTAACATATAATTGATGTAAAAAAAATTATACAACCCTATTTCATGGTTAATTTATTTCATAGATATATCTGATTATAACTAATGTTTTTATATGTATTTTCCTAATATCCAATTTGGTTTATTTATTTAGGTCAACGCGCCAATCATATAATACTTTTCTGTTTCAACAAAGTGAGTATTTAAATCAGCACTCGAGGATTTAATTCAACGTATACTTTATTATATTATGATTATTAACAATTTAATTTAAATTTAAACCCAACATCGTATCTTCCCACACTCTTCCATTTACTTTTTATTTTATTTATCCTTAAAAGATATTTTATTTCCAACTAATATTTAACATGTCCTATATTGTAATTAGGCCAATTGTTAAAATATTTCAAGTTCCATGACTTTTGCACATACTAATTCAATATTTAATGCATTATTTACATTAGTTGTCAGATTTAAATTAAATACCACATTATGTAAAATATATCATTATATTTCATGTTTAATCTATTCTAAATATACATCTGATTATAACAAGTATTAATATTTGCAATCATATTATTACGCTTGGTTTATTTATTTGTTTTTTTTTGTGATTTATGAGTTCCAGTTTATTTTACCTTGTTTGCTATTATTATTATTATTATTATTATTATTATTATTATTATTATTATTATTGTTGTTGTTGTTTTTTTTGTTTCTTGTTATCTTATTTAATATATTTAAAGCAAAAACATTAAATTATTTCAGTCTTTGATAGTTTAATTTATTTTAACCTAATCCATGCTTCTAATCAGGTTTTAGTCAAGACAAGATACACTTAGATCTATGTAAACAGTTTAAAATTATTTCCTGTTGTTTGTTTAGAAGGCTTTCCTTGGATGGTTCTAGATTGCAAAGGTTGCAACGTTTATTTGGAGAGTATTTGCTAGCAATTTGTAATTAAAATGAAAGAAACTTTAGCAATAAATAAATAAATAAATAAATTAAACATTTTAAAAAATATGTAATGACCCCAATTTACAAACTTTACAAAGTTACAAAATTACAAATGAAGACGACATATTTTTACGGTTTAAGCTTAAGTGCCTAACGAACCAGTCGAAATGGATCAGATTTAAGAGTTAACTGAAACTAAAACCAAAGGAAATATTAAAACAGACATCTGTGCACAATTAATCGTATGCAATTAATCGTTTGCAATTAATCGTATGCAATAGATATTGAAATTCGTCATTAATTAACCTTAAAAATGTTGATGTGCACTGAATCAGAAAACAAACGTAATAAGTTAATAATTTTCAATAGTTCTTGTCTCAGCATTAATTAACCTGAAAACAGTTGATGTAATATACATAGATCAAATCAGTTTATATATAGTTTATAATAAGGATCGTGTTTCACTATGTAAACAATCCTAATATACGTTTCTATGTCGTAAAATAGACAAACTACACGTCGTAAATTAAGAAAATAAGAACAACGAAAGCAGTACTTTAAAATATTTCATAGTGTAAAGGCATATAAAGTAAATACCAATTATAAATGTGAAGGATATGCAAAATCAAATGAATATATATATATACATATATATATATATATATATATATATATATATATATATATATATATATACTCCTATAAATTCGTTTTTCTTGTGTGTGTATTGATATTCATATTAAAACCCCTCTTTTCTATTTATTTAAAAAGAAAATACAATTTTGTTATATATGGGTTGTGGAATTGCATTCACTAGCAAAGATCTAGCTAATTAGCATATTCTTTTAAACATTAATTTTAATTACTTCCCTATTAGTTGCTTCGGTTTTCTAATGGGATAATCACTTTTAGCTTACTATTAAGTGTAATTATATTCATGCAGATATTCTACATGAGTTATACTTGCATAATATTTGCGTAAAATTTTATAGTAAATCATTACTATATATTGCTTCCATTCTATCTATCTATATATTTGTAAAAGTGAAAATGTATGTCAGTCTTTTCTCTATGTTAGTTAAAGAAGACTATTATACAGAAAGGCATTACTTTACATATTCACACTTTTTAATATATACATATGCACATAACCTTATGAAAAGTACATAGGGCCCGAGCAAAATCGGGCGGAACTGCTAGTATATATATATATTACTATTATATATTCAACTCATTAACTAATAGATTCAATTCATATATATATATATCTTTGGGTAGAGCACTGTCGTAAATAATCTCACCCACTACGTAATTGGCTGAAAATGTGAAGCTCGTTGTTTGTTTGTTTATGAACAGGCGATTTGAGCACTATAAAAATAGTGGAGGGTGTCTATTAAAATAGACATTCCGACGAGTTATTTACGGGTGTCGATTCCATGGTCGAGTGGGAGAACTGCCGACTGTCAACACGACGGTTCTACATTCAATCTTTGGCTTGGGAGAGTTGCTAGTCTAGCGGCACTGATGAGTTGTGATACAACGAAACAGGACTGTATGTTGATGACTACAAATATATATATATATATATATATATATATATATATATAATTATTCAACTAATTGTTAAGTTGACAATATGGACATATACTTTATGAATAAACAAACAAATAAATAAAGAAAAAAAGAATTTATACACTACGAACAAATGAACAGATAAAAAAGGAAGGAATAGAATAAAAATTACAATAAATAAATAAAATAATAAATAAAAATATGAATAAAAAATACAACTTCTCAATAGGAAAATGAAGTCGCCACCAGAAACGAAAAAGTAAGCATTAAAACCTAAGATTGAGAAGTAGCGACGATAAGAGTATAATATTACTTCGGATCAAATCGAAAGCTTAGGCAATAAATCACCGCCAAGTTAAAAGGATACTAGAACTTCTCCACTGCGACAGCTTAACTGCACGAAATCGTACTTCCTCCTCACCCTTCCGTCACCACACCTCCCTTCAAAAAAACCCTACTTCTCACTTTCACAAAGTATGAACCCAACTTTCTTCCAGAACGTTTACCACACCTAAATATCTTATAAAACATACGTAATTTTGACTCGAATTTCGATATTGATTCTTTTTGGCTCTGACGAGGATTCCACTGAAACACGTATGCACATATGTAGCCGATAATGTTTGTATAATACACAGGTTATTTATATAAATGTATACATAAGATAAAGACATGCCCATAAAATGATATATGGAAATTAACATCTGAAATAAAAACAGGCAAACTTGTAATTTTTTTTTCTTTCTGTTGTTAATTTATTTTATTTAAAAAGGAAAATAAAGTTTGTTCTTTTTTCCCAACGACATCGTAAATCAAAAATCAATGTTGCATATAAATAGAATTTTGTTTTTATTTTTTTAACAAAGCGTAAAAATGGCGGCCGTATTAAGAGCCGCGTCGCAATAACTGCAAAGCAAACAATAAAAATGTCAAATTCTTTTTGACTTTTCACGAAAAGAATTTTTAAGAAATACATATAAATTTACATAAATGCAATCTAATTTACGTCACTTATAAACTCAATATCTTCGTTACAGTTTCAACTGGACAGACTAACACCACATATGAATGCGTATATATGTTTGTTTGCATTAGTGCACATGAGAAACTTACGCCACATAATGCATGCATATCTATATTAACTTGCATTAGTGTGCACGCACACATGAATGGCAGTAAGTGTGTGAATCAGTTCTTGGCTAGAATCATTGCAGTCATCTCAATATCACATTTATTCTAAGTGGTAATTTTATTTCAAATATCCCCAAAGTGCCTGAAATTTTTTAATTTTATTCTTAATAAATATATTTCTATACAAATTGATTGGCATTAAATTGCGGAACCATAAACAAAAAACGGTTAGTAAGATACTCCCAGCCGTTTTATATAACGGACAGTGCATTATTTTCTAGTTATTTTTTCGTTTTTTTTTTTTGTCTGTTTGTTTGTTTTTCCATCACGTCCGCTGTTGTTCTTATTTTTCTGATTTTCTTAAGATGTTTTAACACCGTTTGCTGATACTTTATTTTGCATCACGTTCGCTGTTTTTATTTTGTTGTTGTTTGTTTTATAATATTTAAACAGTTATTACGTTCGCTTATTTATTTTCCATTTTGTTTTGATTTACACCCTCCACACACTTCCAAACACCCAGGCAACGCCGGGTACCCCCGCTATTATATTAGCTGACATAAAGGTCTGCAAAAGTCTATTCTCCATAAAAATAAATTTTTGAACCAGTGTATATTTTATACATAGTAATCAAATTGTGAACAAGCAAAAAGCAGACAGAAATACAATTTTATTATTATTATTATTATTATTATTATTATTATAATTATTATTATTATTATTATTATTATTATTATTATTATTATTATTGTATATAATAATAATAATATATATAACGTTATGTTTCGCGGTTAATGGTAGCCGATTGGATACAGTGTCTGTTAATCGAGCCAGAGATAGCTCGTGTTGCCGGGTTCGAATCTGCTGACTGGTGTTAATCGTGCCACCCTGCACTGAAGATTCCCGAAAGGATGAAACACTAGTGTTTGTAGATATTTAATTATTATAGAAAAAAATAATTATGACAGCCCCTTTAAGAAAATCGTTCCTTATCGTTGAGCACTTTCAGTTGAATTAAGTCGGTTAATTTAGCTCTTATGCATAGATCATCACATAACGATTAGATCACTGGTACTGGCGTAAAGAACATTTAAAAATAAAATGTTTAAATTCAACGTTATTTCTCGCGCTTATGGTAGCCGATTGGATACGGTTTTGCTAATCTCTGGATCGTGTCGCCGGGTTCAAATCTGTCGACTGGTGTTAATCGTAACACCCTACACTGAGGATTCCAGAAAGGATGAAACACTAGTGTCTGTAGGTATTTAATTATTATAGTAAATAATTATATATATATATATATACATATATATATTAGAAACTCCAAGACTATATATATATATATATATATATATATATATATATATATATATATATATATATATATATATATATATACTAGCATGAGTGCCCGGCGTTGGCCGGTAGTTCGGAGGTGTGTATTAAGAAAAAAAATGTAATAGTTTGAAGGCAGGCTCGAACATGTAACGTAAAGGAGGAAAAGAACGGGAAAAAACGTGACGTCGTTGCTGTAATGACTACCGCCAAACCGGGAGTGACGTAGGTTTAAATTAAGGCTAGACAATCGAAAAGATGGGATGACTTTCGAAAATATCGGCAAAAAAGCGATCTCTCCCTGTAGAAAATTCCCAGTTGATGGTTAAGAAATTAATGTTTTTAGCACATTTTTCGGTATTTGTCGTCTGAAGGGTCCAGCTTCAAAACGATATGAATCTTGTGAAAATCCCTCGCCTCTGTCGAATGTTTTAGGCAGACATGCAAACATACATACATACATTTATATATTAGTAGCTGAAATTTTCGACGCCAACCGATTAAAAAGCTTGCCCTATCTTTGAATATCGTTTATGTAAAATTTCAAATGTATAGACCAGAAATTATCTGAGTAATTTGGTAGAGACAGCAAAGGTCAAATCTTTTTAAATGTTTTACCCCTATTATGACCCCTTAACATTTATTGTTTTGGGCTCAAATCAAGTTATTAAGTACGATCCATTTCCAAGGAACCTATGCATAAAATTTCAGTTGTTTATACTCTAAATTGGCGGAGGAGTTTGATACAGTTCTCAAAGTCTAAATCGTTTAACGTTGACCCCTTAACAGCAAAATTTCTGGCTGAAAACGGATTAAAAAGATTTTCCCAAGTCTCAATACCCTGTATATCAAATTCTGAGTCTGTAGACTTAAAATTGACAGGGTCATTTAGTAGAGAAATGTACACAGACAGACACACACACAGACAGACATACACACAGACATTTTCACATATATATATATATATATATATATATATATATATATATGTAGATATAGATATATATATATATATATATATATATATATATATATTATTATTATTATGATGGGACGATTTCAATATTTTTCTCGATTCCGATACAATTACCGATTCCAGTACAATTACAAATTCCGATTTCAATTCATTATAAATTACTAAATATTTAACAACCGAAATATATTTATTCCCGATTACCATAAAAGCACGTGTTAAATGTGCAGATATTTTCTCAAACATAAAAATAGACTGTGGAGGTGAGCAAAACAATTTAGCTTGACTTGTTTAAAATCAATTAATGTATATTATTATATTATTACTGCAAGAAGTGGAATTTTTTTATTATTACTACAAGAAGTAGAAGATTTTGCTTTCAGCAAAATCAGTTTATAAAGACAATTGTAAGAATCATATAGGCACAGATTTTTTCGATTCTAATACTAATTCCAATACCAGCAAGAGTTCCGATTTTTCTTATTCCAAATGCAGATTAATCGTCAACACTAATATTTATATGTGTGTGTGTGGGGGGGTGTAAGAAAAAGAAATCAAGATTGTAAATAAAAATTCACAAGTAAATTTATTGCCTGACAGAATACTCCAAAAATAATTTGCAAGGAATCCTTAATCGGTGGAGTGTTAAAAAATTCAGAGGAAAGAAAGATATAAGCAACTTATTATGATAGCCGAGCTAAGAATTTCTGGTTATATCATTAAACGAAGCCGTAATTTGTGATGATTAGTCATCAACTGCAAAAAAAAAAAAAGAAAAAAAAAGTACGTTCATGTCGATAAATATGTAAAAATAGGGGGAAAAATGGGGAAAAAACAAACCGGCTATAGAGTGTCCAGAAGCCATAAAGACTCAATCGATGGTAAATCCAAGAAGCGAAAAAGATTTTTTCAAATAAAATAGTCAGAAGTTCAATGTCAGCCGACACGTACGAGTGGAAAAGTAATTGCAGAGCGAGAAAATAATACATTTACTTGTGAATTTAAATTTCGATCTTGATTGCTTTACCTTATGATAAGCTCTATTCTCTATTGTGCTTGCATTGAGCTATTTTATTTGGTTGGAATTAATCTATAAATATTAATATTTATATTAGTTGGCAGGTTTTTTTGCTTTGATCTGGTAAACATTTTATTTCTATTACCTTAATATATATATATATATATATATATATACATATATATATGTATGTATGTATGTATGTATGTATGTATGAATGTATGTATGTATATATATGCATGTACATATGTATGTATATATATATATATATATATATACGTATATATTAAATGAATCATTGCTGTCTATAAAAAAGGTAGAATTCTATACTGTTGTGCAAAAACAGAATATGTATATATATATATATATATATATATATATATGTATGTATATATATATGTGTGTGTGTGTGTGTGTGTGTGTGTGTGTATCTGTGTGCATCTATATCTATATTTAAAGCAAAGGTTTTAGACAAGTATATATTGCACACACACCCGCATTTATACAAACACACGAACACACACACACACACATATATATATACATATATATATATATATATATATATATATATATATATATATATATATATATATATATATACAACTTCATATAAGTATATATTTATGAAGATATCCTCCAATTTTGGACAAGCGTCAAAGCTTTTGGCCTTTCTATTTAGGGGTAAAGAGAACATGTTTTTCCCCCCATTTCATTTTCATTTTCATTTAATCCAAAGACTAAAAAAGAAAAAAAAAACAGAAGAAAAATATCTCAAATAGAAGAGAAAGAAAACTTCCAAAGCAAATACGAAAAAGAATGAAAATAATTTGGAATGCTAAAAACGAATGAAAGAAAAAAAAATGATTTAAACAAAAGATAAAAGTAACTACAAAAAAAGCGCTTTTCCCCCAATTATTTGGGATGAATTTTCTTATTTTACATTTCATTCCTCGATTGATTTTTTTACTTCCTTTTTTCTAACAATTCTTCATTCTTTGTACTCTTTTATTTCTTCATTCATTTTTTTTCTTTTGTTATTAGCTTATTTATTTAAAGAACAGCGATTCCTGACATTTATATTAGAACCAAGAAAAAAGCATGTAAAAAATTATCTCAAATAAATTTAAAAAAAAAAACTAACTAAATAGTCCTAAGATACGCTCATTCAATCGTCATGTTTATCTGTGAAATTCTAATTTAAAAATAAACGTGACCGACCTGTCGTTGGATGAACAGGGTTGCCTATAGTGAAACCTCGTTGATTCTGAGAAAATCAAATTGCTATTTCAAACAAAGACAATCAAAATGTTATTTCAAATAGAATGCATGATAGACAATAGACATGATGCGTTTTCAAACTTAACTGTGACAAACAGACAAAATATTATTTCAGACATAACTGTGATCGCCAGACAAAATGCTATTTCAGACTTAGGCATGACAGACAAACATAATGTTATTTAAAATATAACACTGACAAACAGACAAAATGTTATTTAAAACATCTGTGAGAGACAGACAAAATGCTATTTCTGACTTAATTGTCACAGATAAAATGCCATTTCAATCTTAAACATGTCAGACAAACAATGTTATTTCAAACATAACAGTGACAGACAGACAAAATGTTATTTCAAACTTAACTGACTGTGGTGGACAAAGAAAATGCTATTTCAAACATAACTGTGACAGACAGACAAAATCTTATTTCACACTAAACTGTGACAGAAAGACAACATGCTATTTCAAACTGAACTGTGACAGACAGACAAAATGTTATTTCAATCTTAATTATGACGGACATACAAAATGCTATGGACTTTTGTACACATAATTATGTGCATCTAAACTAAGATGCGTCCAGATTATGTGCACATTTACTGAGGAAAATAATATTTCATGCTTACGTGTGACAAACCAACAAGCATGATATTTCAAACTTAAGCATGATTGAAAAACGAATATTTCTTTTAAAGGAGCAAATGGGCAAGCTCTTATAAAGATACTCCATTAAACTGGCACATTTAGTGAGGAAAATGTTGATTCAAATTGTATAGTGACAGGCAGACAGACAGGCGTAGAATTTTTTCTTGTAGAAGCTTCTAAAAATACAAATGGTGGTAATAATAATGAAAAAAAAATTAAATCAATCCTTCTAGAGGAACAAGAATATAATTCCAGTAAGATAAGTAAATAAATAAAAGAAATTTAGAGTAAAAAATACAAGAAATAAAAAGGGAAAGTAAAAAATAGATTACTGTGCAAGTGAAGACATATATCTATATAGGTGTGTGTGTGTGTGTGTGTGTGTGTGTGTGTGTGTGTGTGTGTGTGTGTGTGTGTGTGTGTGTGTGTGTGTGTGTTTCACCGCAATGGATGAGGGTGGAGTAAGTTGTTTCAAATTGCACTGCATTTCTATTCCTTGAGAAACAATTTCAGATCCACAAATAGAAGCAAAATAATTCCGCATCGGACATCAAAAAGTGTAAATACAAAAAAAAAGAATGCGACGAAATCGCCCCCCCCCCACACACACAATAAAGGTGTGACTTGCAGGAAACAAAAATACAGATCTGAATTTTTATTTGATATTTTTTATAGTAAAAATCTGTAGAAAAATAGTTGGTATATGACTATTTTGTTCATCTTGTTCATTTATAAATACATAAAAAAATCACCTTTATTTACAAGTCCTGAGTATTCTCTCAAAGCGTGCCCAGTCGTAAAGTCACTATATAGGAGATTTGGTCAGTGTAGACTATTCCTGGAGTTACCATTCATCTCGGATGCACTCAGAGCCGGTCTGATAGTAAATGCCAGAGAATTTTGTTAATTTCTGTCCATCTTTTTAGATTTTTGCATTATATTGTCCCTCGTCCATCTTTTTTTAATTTATGCAATTTTTACATTGTATTGTTCTTCGTCCATCTGACAATCACATTAATCCTTATCCTTAAGTGATTTTTATCTTTGGTGAGAGATGGTTTGATTGTATAAAAAATCCTAACAATGAGTTAAGTAGAATTTGTATGTGAAACAACGCTAAACTACCTTGGACATACTTGAGTAAGGTTCTTGCTCCTACCCCAACATACTATTTCCAAATCCATCTTCCCAAACTTATTTTAGTGGTTTTAAGTTAATTGTATTAATATATTTGAACTTATTTAATTTTCTCTCTCTCTCTCTCTCTCTCTCTCTCTCTATATATATATATATATATATATATATATATATATATATATAATTATATATATATGTGTGCGTGTATGTGTGTGTGTTTGTGTGTGTACATATATACACGCACATACACACACACACACACATATATATATATATATATATATATATATATATATATATATATATATTAGAATACTAGGGCAGCATTTTCTCCTTTATGAACGTTTCATTGAAAAGCAGAGACAACTCTTGTTTGTTTCTCGTACAATCCATTTTTTTTTCTTTTTGACAGACTAGTTTTCGAACATTCTGTTCAAGTGTAAAATGAAGTTTGCCGTATTCGCTTCATAGGTCATCCTCAGGCGAGTGATAAAAATGATAAAAAATTAAAAAATGAAATAGTGAGTTGATTGGAAAGACGATTAAAATCGTTTATAATACTTAAAATATTTAAAAGCATTTAAGCGTACCATCTTAAACATGTACACATTTTAAGTATTTTTAGTATTATAAAAGATTTTAATTGTCTTTCCAATCAACTATAATGATATTATCTATTATTACTCTATAATTCGTATATGTCTACACCCGTCTACCACATGCTCCTTTTGCATGGTTACCATCTTACCTAATTTTCTGTTTATCATTCAGCTTACACGATTAAAACCCTAGTACTATGTACCCCTGTGATTCAAGACCCACATAAACCCTCCAACTACCACTCATAATAACCTACATTTCGTTTAAGCACTCTTATTATCTAAGATACCCTTCTAAAAATATACAAACATAGCATAAAAACACCCTATTTAATGTAAACCCCTTCCACACTACAACACATATAAACATAGGTTTAATTGAGAAACTTTTTTCAACCAACCTACCCCATATCCCCCATGAGAATTTAAACACACACACAGTCCACATACATTAAACCTACTATGACAAATATGCTATATAGTTACATCCATTACATAACGCAAACTACACTCCTCCTATATTACAGGAACCACCTTTAGCTCCCTCCCAACAGCCTTAAAAAATCTATTTCACTTCTAATAGAACTAGTGCTAGACATCGCATCCCTATCATATTACCTAACACCTTCTCCACTCTTCTGATAAGAAGTGTTAAGCTTCGAAATGACATGGCATAAAGAGTCCCCACTAATCCCAAATTCCTAACTAAATGTGTACCCTTGTTGAATAAATGAATAAATCTAAATATAGTTTTTATACCTTAATTTTCCATCTTTGTTTACTTCTAATATTATATATATACTAGCAGTTCAGCCCGGCTTTGCTCGGGCCCTATGTACTTGCCCTACGTGAGAATCACTTTATGTAAAATTTCAAATGTTTAGACCAGAATTTGTCTGAGTAAGTTCGTAAAGACCGCAGAGGTCATTTTTTTTTTAATTGAACCCCTCATTATTTATTATTTTGGTCTCAAATCAAAATAAAAAAAAATCACGCATGTCCAAGATACCTACATCTAAAATTTCAAGTCTTTAAATCCAAAATTGACGGAGGAATTTGGTAGAATCTGCAGAAGTTAACTCTTTCAACTTTGACCTTTTGGCAGCCAAATATTCGTTCAAAAACTGATTAAAATGCTTGCCGCATGTCTGAATACCTGTTATGTATAAATTTAAATATGTTGAGACTCAAAATTGGTTGCGTAGTTTGTTAGACACCGTAAAGGTCAAATCTTTTAAACTTTGACCCTTTTGCAGCGCAAATTTTCGAACCAAACCGATTAAAAAGCTTGCCCTATCTAGGGATACCCTTTATGTAAAATTTCAAATGTTTAGACCAGAAATTGGCTGAGTAATTTAGTAGAGACCACAGGGGTCAATTTTTTTTAACTTTGACCCCTATCATGATTCCTAAACATTTATTGTTTTGGGCTCAAATCAAGTTATTAAGTTAGATCCATATCCAAGGAACCTATGTCTCAAATTTCAAGTGTTTATACCCAAAATTGTCCGAGGAGTTTGGTAGAGTTCTCAAAGGTCAAATCGTTGACCCTTTAACAGTGAAATTTCTGGCCAAAAACGGATTACTAGCATTTCAGCCCAGCGTTGACCGAGCGTTTCGAGGAGTATGTTGAGCAAAAAAAAAAAAAGAAGACGGTCAATTTTTTAAATTTTGACCCCTATTATGACCCTTTAATATTTGTTGTTTTGGGTTCAAATGAAGTTATTCGGTTAGATCTATGTCCAAGGAACTTATATCTAAAATTTCATGTGTTTAGACCCAGAATTGAGGGAGAAGTTTGGTAGTGTTCTCAAAGGTCAAATCGTTGAACTTTGACCCCTTAACAGATAAACTTCTGGCCGAAAACCGATCACAAAGATTTTCCCAAATCTCATACCCTGTATATAAAATTTCGAGTCTGTAGACTGAAAATTGAAAGAGTTATTATGTAGGGAAATGTACACAAACACACAGACACACATACACAGACACATTCACTTATATATATATATATATATATATATATATATATATATATATATATATATATATATATACATGGGTACCCGGCGTTGTCTGGGTATTAGGATGTGTATGTTCAGCAAAAAAAAAAAGAAAAAAAGCTGTCAATTTTTTTAAACTTTGACCCCTATTATGACCCCTTAAAATTTATTGTTTTGGATTCAATTCAAGTTATTAAGTTAGATCCATGTCCAAGGAATCTATATCTAAAATTTCAAGTGTGTAGACTCAAAATTGTCGGGGGAGTTTGGTAGAGTTCTCAAAGGTCAAATCGTTAAACTTTGACCCCTTAATCGCCAAATTTCTGGTCAAATCTCCTTACCCTGTAAATCAAATTTCGAGTTCGTAGACTAAAAATTGACAGAGTTATTGCGTAGGGAAATGTACACAGACACAGACACACACACACACACACACACACAAACACACACACACTTATATATATATATATATATACATATATACATATATATATATATATATATATATATATATATATATATATATATATATATATATATATATATAATTTTCAGAAGATAACTCTTTAAAAAAAAACAAATATTACTCTCTTATTTTTAATTTTTTTTCTCCATTTAATAGAGCGCTCTGCTGGAATTCTTTTTTTTCCCCCTCAAAATATAAAGTGATTAACAAAGGAAGAGGGAGATATATTTTTATTAATATGAACAAATTTACATGCTAATATTTCGGACGAATGATCGGTTAAAACTAGAAGTCCTCGTCAGGCGACTTAATATATGATTGATTTCCACAGAAGAAACCAGTTCTCAAATCCAACATTTAGTAAATGTAAACAGCATACTTAATAAGTGTTTGAGGACTGGTTTCTTCTGAGAAAAGCCACCAATTATTAAGTCGCCTGACGAAGACTTCTGGTTTTAACCGATCATTTGTCCGAAACAAATAAAAATATATACTTGTTTTTATTTTCTTCCTTTGAAGAGTATAATGCTGGGCATGGGACAGCAGAACCAGCTGCCAACATTGCCCTGCTTTTTATTGAAACAACCCGAGAGTTCGATTTAGTATCCTCGTAGTTCCGTTAAGTGCTATTGTCTGGATCTCTTGTGCACTTGGTTCACCAGGAATGTTAGATAGGACTTCAAGGTCTTTTTTATAAGCCCTGTGGCACCTATAATAACTGGTATGATTGAGATCTCCCTAGGGTTCCAGTTTCTTTTCATATCATACATGAGACCTTGATATTTTGTCTGTTTCTCCCTTTCAGCTCTGTTCAGACCTCCATCACTAGGGACACTCACTTCAACCAAGGTTGCAACTCTCTCTGACTTATTCCTTCCATATATCTATGTCAAGTTTCACAGCAGCATTTTCAAGGTAGGTGGCTGTAGGGATTACATGGTCCTAATGTTCCAACTGTTCTTTCAGGTTAATGTTCCTAGGACTTGCTGCTGCGCTAGATGTTTAATTTCTTACAGATAGTCCAGTGGAGGTACTTACATAGTCCATCATAATTCGCTGTATAGTAGCCGTCCCCCCAAAAAATCTTGCAACTCGATATCAGATGACTCACACTTTCAAATTCTGCATGACAGAACCTGCATTTGTTGTCATTACTGATACCTTTCATCTTCTTGAATGAATTGGTCATCAATCCCTGGTCTTGAGCAGCCATTATAATCCTTTCCTGGTCGTGGTAGAGGACCCCCCTCTTGAGCCCGTCCAAAGAACCTTCTTTGTCTATTTATTCCTGGGAGAAATTCCCAAAAAAAATACTTTGCACGCTGGTGTTGGTCCCATTCTTTTAGGTTCATCCTTTGGAAGGTTCCGGTATTTTTCTGCCGGCTCTTTCTTGCTATTTCTGTGATAGGCTTTTTTGGTACTTCATCCTGTGTGTTTGCGTGTTTAAGAAAAGATTATTAGACGTTGCAGTATTCTACAGCTTGATTACAGCTTTTTTATTTTTTTTACAAATTTTCGAATGATGTTTTAGTTTTAAAAATTAAAAAAAAATGTTCCGTATAATCATCTTTAGGTAAAAAAAAACTAAAGAAAAAAGGCTGCAGACAAGAGGGAAATTTCAAAAAGCACGTGCACCTAAGATAAGTTCGACATCAAATGAACATCCGTGTAGTTTCAAGAGAAACTTTTATAATTTAAATTATGGGACATGACAGATGAAGAATTTTAAAACTTTGTGATTCATTTTAATTCGTTATTCTATCCAAAATATCTTCTTTTTTTTTTTTGCTGCTAACCAGTGATACACATCTTTGAAAATAAATGCATTAAGGATTTTACATTCCTTGTTTGAATTTGATGGGTCAATAAATATTGTAGTCTGTTCAATTTTATTTTTAGCATCTATTTTTCTATTTCTTTAATTGTTCTGTCTTGTAAATTGGGCTTTTGATTATCATGATAGGTCCAATTTGAAAGATAATATATATTTATATTTATCTTTGTAATTCTCTTTCTCTCCTTTCTCTTTCTATCCTTTTCTCTTAATATATATATATATATATATATATATATATATATATACATATATATATGTGTGTGTGTGTGTGTATGAAACTTTTTTTCTCTCTCTCTCTCCCTCTCTCTCTCTCTCTCTCTCTCTCTCTCTCTCTCTGCGAGTTCGTTCCTAATAGACTCCGTTTCGGAGTCTATTAGGAACTAATGGATTTTCTTTCAAATTTACAGAACTTTACTCTATAAGTCTGAGAGTGATCTTAGTAAAGTTTTGTCTCAGAATGCCACCGATAATTACCGATAACCGATGATCGAAACCGTTATTTTAATTCATCTATCATCGGTAAAACCTTCTTTTTGTCGTCGTCACTTAGCAACAATGATAAAACAAAGGGCCGTGAAAATTCTACTGTGGTAAGTATTATCATTTTTTTTTTTTGCATGACGTGGTATGTAGGTTCAAATACATTTCTTACTTTTTTTCATTAACTGCAAAGATATTTATAAGACTTGAAAATTTACGTGTTTTTTATTTTCTTATTTATTCATTTTTTTTTTTTTGCTTTGTTTTTAGTTTTTGCATGATGTAGTCTGTAGGTTCAAACCCAGCACGTAAATTTCTGAATGTTTTTTCTCGTTGACTGGAAAGAAGTTAATATAAAATAATTTTATAAACGAAACAGTAGGTTCTTTAGAGTGCAATGTAGAATAACATATATTTTGGACTTATTTACTGCATACCGTATGGATGCATGTGAAGCTTCCTCCCGGGCGATTTCACGAATTTCAATGATAATAAAAATATAGGAGTGTGAAATATTCGTTGATCATGATTCAACCCCAGGCAACGTCAGGTCCCTGCTAGTATATATATATATATATATATATATATATATATATATATATATATATATATATATATATATATATATATATATTGGTGTCAGAAGTCTATGTAAATCGATTAACGTTTTGACATTTCCATGTCGTCAGGACGCCAAATGAATCTCTCGGTTAGAACATAACCTATATAGATAAAAATGTAAATGTATGTATGCATATGTATGTGTGTGAAAATACTTAACTGATAAACTCTTAAACTACTGGTTACATAACACTGAAATTAACAGGGAATAGTAATCATACGCCAAGGATGGTTTATAATGAGTAAAATCTTTGGATAGATGAATAGCGGGTACAGAAGTTTGTCGCCAAGTTGAAATGCAAAATGTTCATTTCAATTTGCTGATATATTTCTATTACTTTTACACATGCGCAAATTCATTCATAGCTTGAAGTGGTTTAGCTTTTAATCTTTCTTAACGGTAGGGAACGTGGCTAGAATACCAAATGTTGTTGTTTCGTTCTACCTGGTGGCAAGCAATTACTTTTTTTTTTTTAAATCAGTACTATATATAAGGTAAAATATAATATTCAACAGAGAATTGGCTCTGTAATAATAAATACGTAATCCGCAAGAATTACAATATATATAAGAGTATTTTACGACCGGGCAAGGCGGGCATTCTCCCTTCCCGCTTGTTTGGAAATAACATACTAGAACATAGCTCTGTACACGTATTAAGCGCTTTTAAAAATATTGTTGTTTTTTTTTTAGGTTATATTAACAATATACTTAATTATAATTAACTTAATTATATATATATACACACACACACACACACACACATATATATATATATATATATGTGTGTGTGTGTGTGTGTGTGTGTTTACAGAAAGTTTAGATAATTCATCGATACCGTCGGTTTCAAACCTGATAATTAGTGATCGTTTTAGATACCCATATAAAGCTCTTTTCAGCCAATACTCATCCTAATATGTGCTTGATATGGGTATCTAAAACGGTCCCTAATTATAAGGTTTGAAACCGACGGTACCGCTTACTGATCTCATCTAAATTTTCTGTAAACAAAACATAAATAATACGCTCTTATTGTCGGATTTTTCCTTAAAATAGAGCACTCTGCGGAAATTCTTTTTCCAAAAAAATATAACTAATTATATATATAGTTTTAAAAGCCAAAAGCAGTACGGAAAGAATCGGAATCACAAGAGAAAAGAAAAACAAACAAGCAAATAGACAGGTATGTTCGGCTAGAGAAATGTGTAAATATTCATTCATTTAAAGGAATAGACATTTCTCTACCCGAACATACCTGTCTATTTATTTGTTTATCTTTTCTTTACTCTTGTGATTTCCGGTCCGTTCTACATTGCTCTTGGCTTTTAAAACTTCCACATACTCCCCTACCAGCAATGCTTCAAACAAACTACCGTTTGCTTTTATATATATACGACTACTTAATTTAATCACATAAATATACGAAAATATAATTTTATCCATAAATTTTCAGTATTTACTTCAACAGTGTTCAATACATGGGTAGAGCTAAGTAGTAAGTTATAAAATGTATATGGCAATTAAGCTACACAGAATATTCCGCTTTTCATTCTCGTGAGAATTCGTCAGGCATGGTAGTAAGTTATAAAAATATATATAGCAATTAAGCTACACAGAATATTCCGCGTAGCTTAACTGCCATATATATTTTTATAAATTACTAATATATATATATATACATATATATGGCAATTAAGCTACACAGAATATTCCGTATAGCTTGATTGCCATATGTATTTTTATAAATTACTATTATATATATATATATATATATACATATATATACACACACACACACACACACACATATATATATATATATATATATATATATATATATATATATATATATATATATATATATATATATATAGGTATCTGTGTGTGCGTCTGTATAAGTGTTAGGCTATAAAGCGACACATAAATTAAAGAAAGTCTTTGACAAATATAAGAAAAAAAGAAAAGGTGCAAGGAGAATGAGACAAAGACAGCGTCAAAATTTTCAGATCAAAGGGAAGAGCCTGTAAAAAGATGGACAGTTGTCGACGAATCACAGTCAGAAGCCTGAAATTACAAAACAAAAAATATGACAAAAGACAAAAAAAAACTAAAAAAAAAATTTTTTTTAATGAAACAAATAAAAGCACCCATTGCCACCAAGGACAAGCTAGAAAGACGCGGTCAGTATTAAGTGTAACTAAAGAAGTAATCCAGCAATGAGCTGACCATCTGCTTTTGTGAAGATTTGGCCGGTAACTACTTCATTAGGAACGTGCATTATGGACACTTCTTTTTTTTTATCCACCTTACCGGTTACCATAGTCAGAATAATTGCGACCCATCTGGTCTTGCAAATTAGCTAGTAAGAAAGAGAAGGGTCGGAGTCAAGTAAAGGTGGAAGAAGGAGAGGTGCCTTCGTGTGTAACGTGAGGCGCACGTATGCATAGTCCACGGGAATAATGGGAAATATTGGAGGAAATAAAAAAAAGGACAAATTATAGTCGTGTGCACTTTCGAGCATTTGTAAACTATGCTTTATTGAGTGAATTTAAAGACGCCTTTGCTTTGTTCATAAACGTCTGAATTATGTCCTAATTTAGGACGGACGTCAGAGGGAATGCATTAATTAGAAGAAACGCTTACGATCGCTGTCTGGAAAATAACGGGACTGATATCACAAACACCTATTTCAAATTCTAAATACCAATCTTCATAGTTTCATCCTACAAAGTAATCACATCCTATCTAAAGCGCTTACTAATCTATTTCTGCCACAGTTAAAACCAAACAGAACTTCTATTATAAAGTAGTCGTTAATTTTATTTAACAGTTTCCTTAACACTCGGATCCAATACGTTGTCTCTGAACAGTCGCAAGGAAACAAACAAACGAAAGAGATTCGACTCTGCTTTTTTCTTTTTTTTCTTTGTTTTTAGTTTTAACAAAAAGCGTTCACTACCGAGGCTTTCCAACAACGCATTGAATGTTGTTTTGAATGTCTCTTAGTTTGCCATGTATTTGAAAAAAAAACTCTCGTCAATCACGTGCTTTAAAAGTCTTTCGCCAGCTATTTAGCGGCACGTCCACTTCACGTCGGCATGCCTTGCCAGTCCCCTTCTGCCCACGTGTATTCGCTACCGCTCGCTGTCCACGTGTCTTCCCGTCACTTGCTGTCCACGTGTGTTTCCATCCATTGCTGTCCATGTGTCTCCTTTTTTCTCTGCTTTTCTTTCTCTTCCCTTCCTCTACTGTGACGTCACTTCGCACACAGGCTCGATCATTTTCATACGTGTAATATGTCTGCTGCTACAAGCGCTAGTTGCTCTGCTACACCATAAACATCGTTTCTTTGCTTGAATTTCTAATCAGTGGAACACAATACCACGGAACTTATTCCATGTTGACTACAATATAGTGTTTTTCAAGTCTAATGTTAACAAAGTCTCTGCATTCCACCTTTTGTTTCTAATATTTTCACGATGCTGTTCATCGTCGAACTGACAAACTGATTAACGCTTATTCCCAAGTGACTCCTGGGCTTTGAGAAGTTGTGATTCATTAGTAATAAAAAGAAGTTGTGATTCATTAGTAATAAAAAGAAGTTGTGATTCATTAGTAATAAAAAGAAGTTGTGATTCATTAGTAATAAAAAGAAGTTGTGATTCATTAGTAATAAAAAGAAGTTGTGATTCATTAGTGATAAAAAGAAGTTGTGATTCATTAGTAATAAAAAGAAGTTGTGATTCATTAGTAATAAAAAGAAGTTGTGATTCATTAGTAATAAAAAGAAGTTGTGATTCATTAGTAATAAAAAGAAGTTGTGATTCATTAGTAATAAAAAGAAGTTGTGATTCATTAGTAATAAAAAGAAGTTGTGATTCATTAGTAATAAAAAGAAGTTGTGATTCATTAGTAATAAAAAGAAGTTGTGATTCATTAGTAATAAAAAGAAGTTGTGATTCATTAGTAATAAAAAGAAGTTGTGATTCATTAGTAATAAAAAGAAGTTGTGATTCATTAGTAATAAAAAGAAGTTGTGATTCATTAGTAATAAAAAGAAGTTGTGATTCATTAGTAATAAAAAGAAGTTGTGATTCATTAGTAATAAAAAGAAGTTGTGATTCATTAGTAATAAAAAGAAGTTGTGATTCATTAGTAATAAAAAGAAGTTGTGATTCATTAGTAATAAAAAGAAGTTGTGATTCATTAGTAATAAAAAGAATGCACTACTAGTACGGTTCTTCCGGTATCACTTCAGTATCACTTTTATGACCTTTTAAGGCTCTTTAAAACACCACCATTTGATAATCACCTTGAGTTTGGAGAAAAGAAAAATATCACATGGAGCAAAATCAAATAGACTGGGAGGTTGTTGAAGGACGGCAAGGATTCTAAGGGCTTGTGAGTAGATTCTTTTCCTCGTGTCGAAGAGCAGGAGTACAACAAATCATGCATATAAAATGGTTACAGAAATCTTAATTACAATTATATGATTATGATATGAAGGGGCGTGCCAAAAGTAAACGGATCAGAGAGGATTGTAAATTGCATTGTTAGGATAATTGAACTTATGCATTCATGACCTGAATGCGTCATCTTTCTGTTGCAGATATTGACGGTGTGATACTCTGAGAAAGCAACGCCTGTCATGGATGTGCGTCAGAAGCGGAGACGCGTGATTGAATTATTGGCAAAAGTGCATTGAGAATAACGATGACAATGCAGAAAAAATAAATTTTAAAGCACAAAAGTCGCTCGTTTTAAAGGTACTGCTCACGTCTTCATAGCTCTTCGACTTCTTTTTTGAGCTCAAAATAGGAGGCTTTACTTTTTAGAAAGACCCTCGTATATAGCTTTAGATGATAACACAAACTGTTTATCATCTCTCTTCTCCTATAGTTCCAACATTACATATCAAACCTAGTAGTGTTACTTTCAGGCACACTTAGTACTTGTTTTTGAAAAAATATTATACATGAAAGACAAAATCGTATTATTTGGATTTATCTGACTACTGTTCTAATCTTGAGTGTCATTTTCACAATGTTTCGGTCAATATAACCTCCGACCTTCTTCAGGTATATATTGCCAAACTCAGGAATGTTTCTGTCGAACGCGGAAATTTGGAGAGAATCTCCAACGGATGCTTTTATTTACTTTGCGGGGATAGAAGACATTTGTTCTGTCAGCCATGACTGGATAGAGGTCTTAAGTAATTCGCAGTTGTATTTTTTGATCGTCCACAATAATTAAGCCTTTAACCTTCAGGAGAATATCACTTTTTAAATTGATTTTTTCAAGTACTCTAACCGCTGCACCACGGGTTCATGTAGACAGTTCTAGCACAAAATGTTGGAGCCTTAAACCTACTTTATGTCTAGTCATAACTCTCACTATTTATTACTAATTATTATTAATATGTGTTACTATATATTTTACTGCATATATATATATATATATTTTACTGTATATATATATATATATATATATATATATGTTACTATATATTTTACTGTATATATACATATACATACATATATATATATATATATATATATATATATATATATATATATATATATATGTATACATCCAGTCATGGCTGAGAGAACAAGAGCATGCTGTCCTCGTAAAGTAAATAAAGGGTTTCATTCAAAATTTCATCCACATTCCCAAGTTCGACAGAAATATTTCCGAGTTCGATAAGATACATCTGAAGAAGGTCGGAGGTTACGTCGACCGAAACGTTGTGAAAATGGCACTCAAGATGAGGAAAACACTCATAATATGAATACGCAATCCTCATCTCAAAAATTAAGAAACATGTTATGAAACACAAATACAAAAACTGAGAGAATATAATTACAAAACGGATGTACCAGAATGGATGACCACAGGAAGAAGTATGTGAATAAAAAAAGATCCCGAAAAGGGAATAATCCCAAGCAACTACAAACTAATAATATGTTTAACAACCATGTGGAAAATACTGACGGTATAATTGAGCGAACAGATATTCTAATCCCTTAACATTCATGGACTACTACCCGAGAAAAAATAACGGATGTCAGAAAGGAAATAGAGGGACGCGCAATTTGCTATACATAGATCAAATAATGCTAAAGTCGGTAAATAGCAGAACCAAGAACACAGCTATGGCATAGAATGACTACAGCAAAACTTATGGCAGAACCACTCAAGCATGGATAATCGAATGCTTAAGAATATAACAGATATCTTGCAAGATCATTTATATTATTAAAAAAAGCTATCGAAAACATAGAGACTGGAACTGACAGCTGGAAGACAACACCCAACTGAGATGAGAATACAGAGAGGCATCATCCAAGAAGACTATCACCACTTCTGTTTATCATAGACATGATGCCACTCAACTACATACTTAAGAAATGTGATACAAGTTTACAAACACAGAATAAAGAATAATTCACCTCATGTATATGGAGGGCGTGGAACTATTTGCAAAATAAAGGGAAAAGGGAACTGTAAAAGCTGGTAAACAAGGCCAGAATATGGAGCCGGGACATACAAATGGAATTCAGAATGGAAAAATGATCACTGTAGGGACGAAAAGGGGGAAATTGAAGACGTTCCAACCAAGAGGAGATGAGGGTGCTTGGTGAATATGAAACTTCTAAATATTTGTGAGTTTCGTAAGTAGATACCATTAAATTTACAGAAATGAAAGAAAAGATTGTGAAAGAATATGTGAGAAGAAGGAAACTTATAGAAATAAATTTATATATTAGACATCTAGTAAAAAGAATGAGCGGTTAGATACTCTGGACCATTCATAGGATGAAGCAAGAAGACCTCAAGCATTTTGATTAGCGGGAGGAAACTAATGACCATGCAAAATGCACAGCACTCGAAAGATGATGCAACTACTGACTGGCTCTACATAAAAGGGAAGAAAAGGGGAAGATAACTAATAAATATAGATGACTGTTTGAATGACACAAGAAGAGGATTTGGAAAAATAGATAACTTAGAACACATAAACCACAAACACTAGCCGGTTACATGGTGACTGTCGCAGAAGTAAAACAAAAAAAAATGAGAGAAAAACTGATCACCGCAGAAAAAGACTCCATCAAAATGAATAATACAGGAAACCATGAAATCAGAAAAAGAAAAGAGAAGTGAGAAGAAAAACAGCTACATGAACGATTCATAAGAATGGCAAAAGAAGTGGATCATAAAAAAACATCTGGATATGACAAAGAAAAAGGCACATAGAAGAGAAAACAGACTTGCTACTGACAGCTGCACAGAAAATCGTGATTAGAACTAACTATATTAAAGATAAGAGGTTAAGGAGAATGGAAAGACTGAGAAAAGAAAGCAATGGACATAACTCCGCTCAATAATTGCGAAGAAGATTGTGATCTTGGAAAGCTTATTTCCATACAAATTCCAATGGTTGCTGCCGACAAGAAGTCAATAGAAAGCGGCTGTTGCGAAAATGCAAAATCACTAGCAAATATTATCGAAAGAGATGGATAGTACTGGAACTGAACTCTGGGAAGACTTTTTGTTTTCTAGATTCCAGAGAACACTACCCGTTGTTTCAGTGAGTAATCTTTGTTGATGGCTTATTTGTGAACTCCTAGTGAGTACAAATAATAATAATAATAAGTAGAAGAAGAAGAAGAAGAAAATATTTCTAAAATGTTATCAGTTTTAATCAATGATTTCTTTTCGTCTTATTCCACAATGATAATAATTTTTTTTAGGTTTCTATCCAAACCAATATTGAAGTGAATAACATTACTCTAAAAAAAAATGTATACTTTTTTTTTCTTTAGAATTTACCTTCTATTCTCAAAAACTTGGATTTTTTTATATTTTATTATAGTTTGTTGATGATCAAAACCAAAGCGAGGGTCAATCATCTCTGCATTAACTTGAGCAACCGTCATCATTTGAGGCTTGTGGCTTGTTGAACTTAACAACCGTCTTTTCTTGTTTTTCTTTCCTCGCATTTACTTTACATAATTTTCCTATTATTAAGACGATAGTTTTCCTTCGTTTTTAAATTGCTACCTTCTTTTAAGTTTTTGCAAAGGAAAAAAATCATAGATTTTAAATTTATTTTATACATGCATTGTAGAGTGAAAGTTTTTTGTTTTTTTTTTTTTAGAGTTTTCGTTCCTGCTGGCTCCGCAGAAAAAGAAATAGTAAAAACTGAGACAGCCTCCAATTTAAATCTATTTAGCTCATTTTTTGAAGAATAAAAAAAATTTTCATGTCTTGCTAGGTTTTCAAGAATCTAAAGAAAATATGTAAAGACTGGCTTCAAAAGTCCTCATTATGTAAACCGATCATACAGAGAAGATGGGCTTCTCTTTTTTTAGGATGAAAAAAAAAAGATGGGGTTGGAAGAAAATAACATATTTCGGATCAATTTTGAAAATGCAGTAAGATTAAATTCAGAATACGTTGTTAAAAACATCTGTTATTTTGTAAAAAAAAAAATGACTTATTTAATGCTAAGGTCAGAGAGGATTGTTAAGAATCTCTCAAACACTGTTTTCAAAGTTTTTAAAAAGAATCAGTTTTCCCAGGAACCACCGAGTTATTAAAGTGATGGCAACAAACTTTCCGAAGATTTTTTTTTTTTTTTTTTGCATTTTTATTCTAATTGCGCATTTGTTTGTCTATATGGGGGGGGGAGAATGATAGTTTGTGCACAGGCTTGGATTTGGTAACAAAACTTAATGTAGGGACAAATTTTAGCTTTATAGAGAGATAGGTTAGTGACATGTATGAAGAGTTTTCTAGCCCGGTAGAAGGAGCCTTTCTTGCACACATGGCTGCATATTCTATGTATTTATTGAAATTCATGCTGGAAGGAAATAGTAGACCGAGGAGTTTTTGTTTGTTTTTCACTTAAAAGCTCCAGAAGTATAAAATTATACTAAAGTTGCCATGAAGCACTTTTAACATATCGTATGTGCGCCAAGAATAGAGGAAGAGTAAATATTAATATTATTGCTAGTATTATTTCTAATAATAAAAAGATAAACCCTGACAATCTTAAAAACTACCAAACAGATTTTCCTAAAATTGTACATAAAGGACACTTGAAATGCAGCATACAAAATAACAAACAATAATAATAATAATAAGAAGAAGAAGAAGAAGAAGAAGAAGAAGAAGAAGAAGAAGAATTTTAAAAGTACCTCCTTGCGGCTCTGAGTTCTTTCGCCTCCCCATTTTTGTGTGTATGTCATCATAAACTGGCACCTCATCAAATAAGTGAGGAGGGCCAAGGAGGATGGAAAAACCAAAGAGAGAAAGCACTAGCCAGACCTCTGCTGGATGAGTGCAAACAGGACTTGGACATTGCGGAGGCTTTTGCCACCCAAATTACAGTGAAGATCAATGAGAAATCAATGGTAAGTAGCTGTTGTGACAATGCAAATTCTTTTGCAAATTTTATCGAGAGAGATGGAGACTACTGGAAATCTGGGGAGACTTGTTATCACACCATTAGTTGTTCTCAAGTAGTAACCTTTGAAGATGACTTGTGTGACTACTCATAGTGAATAAATAATTATAATAACTAGCTATACCTTGAGTGAATATTCCGGGATACAGTGAAGTGGTTTTAGTTTTTAATTTTTATTACTTTGCATTTGCTTTTAAGGTATATTGAAATCGAAACAAAATTTTAGTTGTAAGAAAAACAACGCTTTTTATGTTCTCCAATTAAGAATATGAGTTATTGGCCTTATTTATTTTTAATCGAAAAAAAAAAATGTTTCCATATTGCTTCTTGTCCTGTCGAAGCTATGTGGGTTTTTCTCTCTAAAATGTAGCAGGTGCATTGTTATAGTGCCCAACAGCATGGGGAAATGGTAATAGATTAAAGTTAGCAAGAAATTTTGATGTGTCAGTTTGAATAGTATTTAGACCCAACATTTAAAATATACAAAGATTTGCTCACCCTAATAAATAACAGGTGTTGCAATTATAGTGAGATTTAAAAGAGCTGGTCGTTGATAATTAAATGTGAAAACGCCTATTGAGTAAATAATAATAACATTAATAACCATAATTATAATGCAATAATAATAGTAATTACAATAACAGTAATAATAATAATAATAATAACAGAAATAATAACTATAAGTTATTAGTAGTAATAATAATAATTAGTAGTAGTAGTAGTAATAATAATAATAATAATAATAATAATAATAATATTAACAATAACGAATTAGTACTAAAATAACAAAATAATAACAATAATAGTAGCAATAAAAACAATATCAATATCAACAATAACAGCTATCATCATAACAATGAGAAGAATAATAATAATTGTAAGAATAAAAATAGCAATAGTAATAACAATGATATTAATAACAATAATAGCAGCAATAATAATCATAATAATAATAATAATAATAATAAAAGTCCTGTCAAATCGTAGACTTTGCTGTCCCAGCTGACGACAGGGTGAATATCAAAGACAAGGAGAAACAGAGCAAATATACAGAGCTAGCCAAACAGCTAAAAGGGATTTTGATGATGAAGAAAATCAAGGTAATACCCATAATAATAGGAGCACTAGGAACAATTCCGAAAAATTTAGATAAAAGAATGGGAGAAATTGGAATCAGAGGGATGGCTGTAAAGATACAACGAATAACGATAATGAAAACAGCTGAAATATTAAGGAAAACCCTTGAATGCAGAGATTAGTACACATGAACCACATGCGCGGGCGAGACAAACTGCAGCAGGGGCAAAACATTAAGAAGCGTTACAGAGAACCAAGAACATTGAAGCTGCATATCTACAAGTTCTCCATCCCTTCTCCCATCCCCTCCTCATTGCCCCATTACCGTTCCCCAAAAGAGTAATGCCAAATAGTTGAGAAGGATCAAGGAGGATGGAAAGACGCAGGAAAGAGTGCTGACCAGACCTCTGCTGGACAAGTGCGAAACGAACTGGGACCTTGGGGAGGCTTATTGCCACTCAAATTTCAGTGGAGAGCAATGGTCGCTGCCAGCGAGAAATCAATGGTGATAGGCTGTTGCAATAATGCAAATTCATTTGCAAATGTTGTCGAAAGAGGTGGAGATTGCTGGAAATCTGAGGAGACTCGTTGTCACTCAGCTTCCAGAGAACACTACAGGAGAGATCTTTGATGACCTGGGAGCCAATAATAATAATAATAATAAAAATAATAATAATAATAATAACAATAATAATAATAATAATGATAATAATGATAATAATTGGATGTTCGGAATGCAGACACCGTCAAATCTACAGAAATGAAAAGGAAGATTGGAAAAGAGTGCATGAAAAAAAAACTCTCAGAAAAGATATTATATTGTAGAAATCTAGTTAAACTAATTTTCACTTGTGCAGTATTACTAATAAGATACTGTAAACCATTTATAGCTTGAATCAACGAAGAACAAGTATCTTAAAAAGAAATCTAGGAAAGTAATGACCATGTAGAATACACTCTGCCTGAAAGATAATATTGGTTGATTCTGCATGAAAAAGAATAAAGGTGGAAGAGGAGTGGTAAGTATAAAAGACTGTGTCGATGATACAAAAAGAGATACGAAAAATACAGAACCCAGAAAGATTGACTACGGCAGAAAAAGACACTGTTTAAATGAACAATACGAAGCAGCGAAACAAGAACAGAAAAAATGGAAAGATAAACAGCAACATGGACGATTTATAAGAATGACAAGAGAAGAGAATCACGAAAGCTAAGAAAATACACGTGAATATACAAACGGAATTGCTACTAAAAGCTGCACAGAAATACACGATAAAACTAACTACGAGTATGTTAAAGCGACAATAGTTAAGATAAGGAAAACAGTAAATATAGACTCTGTGGACAATAAGAGAACACGATAAATCACATAATAAGTGAATGCAGCAAACTAGTTAAAACAGAATACCGAATATAGACCAATGATACAGATACAAACCACAGAGCGCACTTGAAAACGAAGATAAAAAAATCTACTGCACCATGGAGATACAAACCAATTATCTCATTTAAGCAAGGAGACCAGCTATTACAATAGTTAATGAGAAGAAAAGAAACACACACGAAATGATGACACAAAACTCCTTTGGTGTCACAGAAAATAGGTTTAGAGGGTTAAGAAGGATCGAAAAATTGAGGAGGGAAAGCACCAACCAGACCTCCACTGAAAACTTGGAATCTTAAAAAATCTTATTGTCATGTTAATTCTAGAGAAGGCCAGCCGTCGTCATCAAGAATTCAATTGATACGATGATCAAATATTGTAAGGAAGTGAAGATTTTGAAATCTGTAAAGATTTTATATTTTTAATGACCGCTGCAAATTATGTTGCCTTATTGCAACTGCCATTTATCATTGAGTTTTTGCTGACAATATCTTACAAGCTGTGTTTGTGTTTAACATCTGTATACATAATTATATATACACCAAAGACTACATTTTGCTTTATTTTTTAATTAATTATATTTATAACAAAGATCTGTAACAAGATTAAACCTTTTCATAATTAGCTTTTATCAGTGATTATTATTATTTAGTCCTGATGATGGATTTTCAAAAATTTGAAATAAAATTTTTATTAAGATAAAAGAGTATATAAATGTTAACACTACTGGAATAAAAAAAAAAAGAAGTACATGCAATAGGTAGATTATTATTCTTACAAAATGTTACATGCCATTTTTGGTTAGTTCAATATATAAAAGAGAGCTGAATCGTGTAAGACTTCGATTAAGTTTATACAGTTATTTCCCTTGATTTTATGCCTTTTTTTGTCAGTTTAATAGAGAAGATAGAGCTTTTTGTGGTTGTAAGACGTAGATAAAGTTTATACAGTTATTTCTTTTGATTTTATGCCAGTTTGGATTAGTTTAATAGATGAAAGAGAGCTGCACCTTATAAGACTTAGATTTAGTTCATACAGTTATTTTCCTTTATTTTATTCAATTTTGGGTTAGTTGAATAGATAAAACCGAGCTGAATTTTGTTAAGACTAAGATAAAGTTTTATAGGTCTAAGTGCTGAAATATTTTTAAGGAATAGACATCTTTACTTTCGACAAAGCAATATTCAATAATCATTAAATATTTCAGAAATTAAAAAATAAACAAAAGAGTAATATAGGGCTCGACGCTGGGGTTTCTTTATTTATCACACTGATTATATATACAGTGTATCACAAAAGTGAGTACACCATTCTCATTTTGTCAACTATTTAAGTATATCTCTTCATGGGACAACACTGAAAAATTATTTTTGACACAATGAAAAGTAATCTATCTGCAGTATATATAACAGAGTTCATTTATTTTCCCTTCAAAATAACTTAGTATGCCCATTAAAAGCTAAATCCCTGGCAACAAAAGTGAGTACACCCCTAACGAAAAGTTGTCAATATTAACATATAACATGTCAACGCTCAATATTTTGTGCGGTCACCATCATTATCCAAAACTGTGTTTACTTTTCTGGCAATGGAATTTATCAGAGCTTTACATGTAATCACTGGAATGCTCTTCAATTTTGACGTCGGGAAGCTGGCAAATATTTGAGACTTTGCACCCCACCCCACCCACCTTCTGCTTGAGGATGCTCCAAAGATCTTCTATTGGGTTCAAATTTGGAGACATGCTTGGCCAGTCCATCACCTTTACCCTCAGCCTCTTCAGTAGAGCAGTGATTGTCTTAGATGTGTGTTTTGGGTCATTGTCATGCTGGAACTCTGCTCTACAACCCAGTTTCTCGAGGGAGAGGATCATGCTCTGCTTCAGTATTTGACAGTACATATTGAAGTTCATGTTTCCCTCAATGAAATGTGACTCTCCAATACTTGCAGCATTCATGCATGATATTTCCACCGTCATGCTTGACTGTAAGCATGATACACTTATCTTTATACTCTTCAAATTGGTGTGCATGGCTGTCACTCCAGGAGTAAGCCTCTTCTGAAGACAATACACAAGAAAGCCCACAAACAATTTGTTGAAGACATGTCAACAAAGTCCATAGATTACTGGGAACATGTCCTATGGTCTGATGAGTCGAAATTTAATCTGTTTGGTTCTGATGGTTTTAAGCATGTGCGGCGCACAAACCATCAGAAGCGAAAAGCTATCTCAAAGAAGAAAAAGAAATAGAAAAACACAGACAGAAAACAAAAAAAGAAAAAGTACCAAATATTTAGAAAAAGCAAACATTGATTAAAACTAAGAATAGATCAAAATAAGTAAATCTAAACCAAATAGATTACAAAGAGGAATATGAGAGGGTTACATAAAATAATGTTCTCATAGCAGTATTAGATAAAATAAAAAATACAGCTGCACACAATCTAGATAGAAAAATTTTAAAAAGCAACCGAAAAGGGGGACAGAATATATTATCCGTTGGTACAAAAGAACGAGCAAGCGGGAGAGAGGTAAACGAAGATACATTAAAAAAAAAAGGAATGAAATATATGATATTAAGGTGACTGAGAAAATGGAAGTGCCAGGAAATGGGCAAAATTAAAAATTCTCACAGAGAGGGAAATGGAAAATGTCGAGAATAAATGAAAGAAGGAAAAAAATAAATATATATTCTTAAGATAAAGGAGAATATATTGATGGTGTATATGTAGGAGCCAAAGCAATAGGCGTACTTTTAAATTCTCTCATGTCTTCACTCGAAAATAATTTCACTTTTTAAATTTATAATATTGATATTAATATTTTTGTTTGGATGAGGATATTAAAGCTGTCTCTAAAATGTAGAGCTAGCAGAATTTAGAGCCAGGGAATTGAGTCTGTTTCAACATGGACAATTTTAAGGAGAAAAGTATATAATTAGATTTAAGATTCGTAACAAGTGTAGTTAGAGACGTTCGAGTGTTATTATTGTGTTTTGCAAAGAATATATGTGAGATAAGATGCGTGTTTTAATTTAAAATGATGGCAAGCCAATATAGATATAAGTTTTCAAGGTGGTAGAATAATCCATAGGGGGTGAAAGATTAGTTATATGAAGTGGTGAGGGTCTAGTGGCGCTATGCATGGTAGATTGACTTGTAAAATTTACTGCAGGCTTAAAGTTGCTAATGAAATCTGGAAGAAAGTTATCATTTACTATAAAGGAAGGGTAAGCTCTTGATTTTATCTATCAAATTTCTATTAGAGGGTAGAGTATGAGTTATTATTTATATTTTATTTTTATTTTTTTATTACATTTTCACCCCAAACAAGGCACATTGCCACTTTGGTGTAGGGGGCTACTATCAGAGGCAACAACTACTGGGGTACTATGTAGGAATTTGGGCAGCAAGATGTCGGTTAACGTTACACTTGAACTTCTGCATGTCAGTACAGTTGGGAAAGCAGGGACCTGGAATGGAATTGCAGAGTCTAGGGGTTCTGGGGAAGAAACTACTGGAGTAGAAAGATCTTTTACATCTAGGGATCTCTACTGTGTGGGGTAGCGATTTAACTGCCTTTTGTTTGTCGAGGGTGTCTACGTCGTGGAGGCACAAGTGTCTGCAGTTCGCCAGAGCATTCACCATTAAAATACTTGTAGAACAGGCAAAGGGATGCAACATTTCGCTGATGGGACAGAGGCTGAAGCTTAGATGCCAGTTCAGGGCCTATCAGATTGGCGATTCTCTTGGAGTGAGAGACTAGTAGCAGATGCACCAGCCCAAATGTGACAGCAATACTCCATACATGGGCGAATGGTGGCCTTATAGAGGTACAGGATACTTTCGGGTACTAGTAGTTTTCTAGCACGGTAGAGAGAGCCTACCTTCCTCGCAGCATCCCTGGCAATGCTTTCAATGTAATTGTTCCAACTCATGTTTCCTGTGAACGTTAGGTCAAGGAGTTTGAAAGATGTACTCTCAGATAAAGAGTCACTAGTCATTGCTACTGGTGGCAGAGAAGGTTTCTTGTAATTATTGAAGGAAACCAGTTTAGCCTTGGCAGCATTGAATGTGACCATCCAATTTTGTCATTTCTTTAGATATGTGTTCATTTGTTTTCCTGTCGTGCCTGTTATAGAGTGTGGTGTCAGCAGCATATATACCCATCTCAGAGGCAATTTTGTCATGGAGGTCATGTATGAATTTTAGGAACAATAGAGGTCCAAGAACAGAGCCTTGAGGAACTCCTGCATTTATATCATATTGTTTAGATGTATGACCATCGAGGACAACCTGGATTTTTTTCTTATCTAAGGATTTAATTATGTTAAGCATGCTACCAGTGATACCGTATGATCTAATTTTCCTGAGGAGACCCTCATGCCATACCCTGTCAAAAGCCTTAGATATATCTAGAGCTACTGCTCTGCCCTCCCCCGTTTTGTCCAGTGAATGGTATATACCTTCAGAGATTACAGTTAGGATGTCTGCTGTGGAACGGGCTTGTCTAAATCCGTATTGTTGGTCAGTCAGAAGTTTAGCATCTGTAAGATGATGGACTAGAGCATGGTTAATTATGATCTCAAATATTTTGACGAAAAGTAGGAGGAGGCTAATGGGGCGATAATTTGATAGGTCAGTTCTTTCACCAGAATTCTTGAATACTGGTACCACAGAAGCAGTTTTACAGCAGCCCGGAAAGCAAGATTCGTTAAGGCATTTGTTGTAGAGTTTGGAGAAAATTGGAGCTACTTTGGCTGAGCACTTTTTTAATAGCACAGCTGAGATGAGCTCGGGTCCACATGCTTTTAAAGTGTCAAGGTTTTTTATGATAGCATGTACCTGAGCAGGGGTGATTTGTAAATCGTCTAGCGTGGCATCTGTCCACAAAGGAGAGTCAGGTAGGGGTTGCTTGGAAGGGTCCAGTGTGGAGTTTGAGGCAAACCGACTGGCAAGCATGTTAGCCGTCTCGGTTGTTGAGCAAACAACCTCGTGATTGTTGGTTAGTGGGGGAATTGTTGATTGCCCATTATTTATTACACTGTTGCAGAAGCCTCGAGTTCCAAATTTTTGTGCTTCAATGCGTTTTTTAGTGGTTTCTAGGATTGTATATTATCATTTAGCCTAGTAGAGTGCAACTCAGTCAAAGTACCTGAGGAAATTACATCTCTGTCTATACAGTCATTCTTCTGATGAGAAGCATTTAGTTTCGAAATGCAAGGGATTAAAGATGTTTTTCCGTCTTTTTCTCATTTGTTTGTTAAGCATGTCAAACCTTTGCATAGAGCCTACGAATGTAATGCCTCAGGATGGTTTGATCTGCATGAAATCACCTTCATTCATCGCAGTAAACTTACAAGATTGCAGATTTTTACCTCTGACACCAAGAGCAACCTGGCTCAGAGAGTTGCATTTGAAGTCAAGAAAGGTTTGCTCCAGAACACACAAATAAATGACATAGAAAGAACTTTGGCACTTTGGCTACATTAACAAAGATGTCTAGAGGATGCTGACTCTTCTTGGATTTGCACTAGACCCTTGTTGCAGCCCTAGTACTGGTTGCTTCCAAACCTAAGTTACAGATCTGACACTATCACGTTACTTCTTCCCCGACTACAGTAAATAAGCATTAGACTTTTGTTGAGCATCCATTCATATATTTCTATATTTTGAATGAATCAGAAGATTATTGTTGGCGTTCGTTTCCCTTATATCTTTCTAGTTAAAATTCTTTCTGGATATACATTAGGTACTTACGTGAGAGACTATGTGAAGGTTGCCAACGTCATGAAGTAAAAGTGTTCCTGTGGAACCAACTGCATTTGAACTTAGCATGCCAAGGTTTTCAGGCTATGCTTTAATCACTTAGCCATCATCACATCCCCGCTTTTGCTGCTGCTGTTGATAATGGTGATTATGATGACGATGATGATTATGATAACTAATTTAATCTCCTATTATTGTTGATGATTATAGTTATGTTTTTGCAGCGACTGTAGTAAAAACAACTACCTTCTGTGGAAACAAGGCCGATAACCATTAGTCGTGTGCTCTCATGTAAAGAATGAATGCGTGAATATAGGATTGACATGAAATTCTTAAAGATAAACTAAAATGACCGAAAAAATGTGCTGAAATGACTTAAATAAATAAAAAGTAAATGACTTAGAATGACTTTAATGAACTTAAGGATGAATTGAATGCACTTAGCAATGACTTGAATGCTTAAAAAATCACTGGAATCCTTCAAAAACAACTTGAATGATCTGGAGAATGACTTGAATGGCTTTGAGACTGACTGGTTGTAAAGTGGGTGATCATTTTACATTAAATTTATACAGAAAAGTGATCCCCCACTCTATATCACAAAAATCATTTGATTTAGGGAAATAAATAATAAACATAAACAGAAATAAAAAGCACATATGTTACGGACCGACCGACCGACTGACTGAGTGAAATAAAGTTGCTTGCACACGACTAAAAAACTATTCTGTGGTATGCATTTAAAAAAAAACTATTCTTATTAGTTACAAACAAGTGCAGCATCGATTAAGAACAGATACTACACTTTGATCTTATTTATATATTTTATTTTCCGCAAAAAGCCATGTGGCCAAGGAAAATTACATTTTGAACAAGTTTCAGAAAAGTCTAATGGATACGTAAAAATTTATAGTGCAAAAATTGTCATAATTTGCAATTTTGGGACATTTTTGACCCTTGGAATGCTGAATACCAGTTACAATGGACAAACTATACAGTTTTACACCGTAACACACGTATATTTACATTCAGCAACATGGGAAACCACTATATAGACATACATATTAAGTTTTTGTTGAGAAATATGAAAAATGTGCCAGAAGAAACGTTGTTTTCAGCACTAAAAGTCCCCGGGGGATGCAAACCAGACTTTTGCCGGGGTCACCCGTACTGAATTTATATTAAGAACAATGCCCTCGACATTTTGGGCAAGTTTCAGAAAAATCTAATGGATGGATCAAATGTGACGGGACAAAAAGTGTCATTTTTGGCCATTTTGAGGCATTTTTGACCTCTTTTGAGCCCCTGTAGGCGAAATGGAAATTTCCGCACAAAAAATATTTTTACTATGCACATCTATATATTAAAATATAATTTGTGACAAAATTTCAGGAAAAACTAATGGAGCGTCCAGACTAACTGACAGACAAACCTACCAAAAATATAGGTCCCTCTCCGACAAAAAATGTTACTCCATGCCTCACTGAGCAAATTAGGCAAATTAGGCACAAGGCCGATTTTTAATGTGAGGAGTGAAGGGGAAATGGGGACCAACTCCCGCGGGAGTAGGGGAGCTGGATAGTGACAATTGGTATGAAGGGTTGCCCCTACATTAACCAAGATCTTATATGTGAGGTTGCCCCCACATATGGTCTTTGCTTGCAGTATCTGCCGGAACAGATACTACACTTTGATCTCGGCCAAAATGTCACGCAAAGAGTATTTATTTGCTCCCCAACCGTGCAAATTAGGCACAAGGCCGATTTTTAATGTGAGGAGTGAAGGGGAAATGGGGACCAACTCCCCGAGGATTAGGGGAGCTGAATAGTGACAATTAGTATGAAGGGCTGTCCCTACATTGACCAAGGTCTTATATGTGGTGTTGTCCCCACATATGGCCTTTGCTTGCGGTATCTGCCGGAACAGATACTACACTTTGAGATATTAAATCCTTTATTCATGTTAAAAATACATTGAAAATCAACACTGAACAAAAAACTTAGGTACATACTTTGATCTTGGCCAAAATGCCAAGAAAAAGCTGAAAAAGCTAAGAACAGCGTCAACAGACCTTTGATCTTAACCAAAAAGGCCAAGCACAAAAGTGTTACTGACAGACCGACCGACAGACCGATCGACCGACGGACCGACGCAGTTAATCATAGAATCGCTTGCACGTGACTAAAAAGAATTTGGAACAATAATGCAACAATAAAAAAACACATAAATAAATTAGAGTTCATTCAATGCATGTTTATTCATTGTATCACATCTTTAACTCTCCTAACTCCCCCCACCTCTCTCTCTCTCTCTTTCTTTCTTTTTGTTTTTAACCGTTTACTTCCTGCGTTCTGATCCTAACCGAAGTGGCACTAATCCTAGGCGTATTGTCGACGTCCTCTTACAAATAGCGCCTGGTATTACCAAATATGCAACTGTCTGATACTGACAAGGCTCAACTTTGCCTAACTTCGCTGATCTAAGAGAACCGGTGTGTCGACTGGTTATCCTTTTTTTTATTATTTATTATCGTTCATCGATTTTAGTTTACTAACTCTTTTATTCTTGCTCTCTCTTTCCTAATCTTAATTTTTTACACCCTTTTTCCTTCTCATAATTTTTTACACTTTATCTTCCCATCTCTTACACTCTCTCTTTCCTTCTCTTGATTGTTTACACCCTCTTTCCTTCTCTTAATTTTTTATACTCTCTTTCCTTCTCTTAATGCTTTATACTCTCTTTCCTTGTCTTTATTTTTTACACTCTCTTTTCTTCTCTTCATTTTTTTACTTTCTCTCTTTCCTTCTCTTAATTTTTTACACTTTATCCTCCCTTCTCTTAAACTCTCTCTCTTTCCTTCTCTTCATGTTTTCACTCTCCACCCTTCTCGTGATTTTTTTACACTCTCTTTCCTTCTCTTAATTCTTACACTCTCTTTCCTTCTCTTAATTTTTACACTCTCTTTCCTTCTCTTAATCTTTTACATTCTCTTTCCTTCTCTTAATCTTTTTCACTCTCTTTAATTTTCTTAATTTTTTACACCCTCTTTCCTTCTCTTAATTTTTTACCCTCTCTCTTTCCTTCTCTTAATTTTTTATCCTCTCTCTTTCCTTCTCTTAATTTTTACACTCTCTTTCCTTCTCTTAATTTTTTACCCTCTCTCTTTCCTTCTCTAAATTCTTACACTCCCTTTCCTTCTCTTAACTTTTTAAACGTTATCTTATCTTTACTTACATTCTCTCTTTTCTTCTCTTGATTTTTTACGCTCTCTTTCCTTCTCTTAATTTTTTACGCTTTCTCTTACCTTCTCTTACACTCTATTTTTCCTTCTCTTGATTTTTTACCCCCTCTTTCCTTCTCTTGATTTTTACACTCTCTTTTCTTCTCTTAATGTTTTACACTCTCTTTTCTTCTCTTAATTTTTTACGCTCTCTCTTTCCTTCTCTTAATTTTTTACACTTTATCTTCCCTTCTCTTACACTCTTTGTTTCCTTCTCTTCATTTTTATACTCTGTTTCCTTCTCTTAATTTTTTACACTCTCTTTCTTTCTCTTAATTTTTTACACTCTCTTTCTTTCTCTTAATTTTTTACACTCTCTTTCCTTCTCTTAATTTTTTATACTCTCTTTCCTTCTCTTTATTGTTACACACTCTTTCCTTCTCTTAATTTTTTACACTCTCTTTCCTTCTCTTAATGTTTTACACTCTCTTTTCTTCTCTTAATGTTTTACACTCTCTTTTCTTCTCTTAATTTTTTACACTCTCTTTCCTTCTCTTTATTGTTACACACTCTTTCCTTCTCTTAATTTTTTACACTCTCTTTCCTTCTCTTAATTTTTTACACTCTCTTTTCTTCTCTTAATTTTTTACACTCTCTTTCTTTCTCTTAATTTTTTACATTCTCTTTCCTTCTCTTCATTTTTTACACTCTCTTTCCTTATCTTCATTTTTACACTCTCTTTCCTTCTCTTAATTTTTTTACACTCTCTTTTCTTTTCTTAATATCTTACACTGTCTTTCTTTCTCTTAATTATTTATACTCTCTTTATTTCTCTTCCTTGTTACACACTCTTTCCTTCTCTTAAATTTTTACACTTCATCTTCCCTTCTCTTACACTCTCTCTTTCCTTCTCTTAATTTTTACACTCTCTTTCCTTCTCTTAATTTTTTCCACTCTTTCTTTTCTTCTCTCAATTTTTACACTCTCTTACCTTCTCTTAATTTTTTCCACTCTCTCTTTCCTTCTCTTAATTTTTACACTCTCCTACCTTCTCTTAATTTTTCCACTCTTTCTTTTCTTCTCTTAATTTTTCCACTCTTACTTTTCTTCTCTTAATTTTTTCCACTCTCTTTCCTTCTCTTAATTTTTTACACTTTCTTCCTTGTCTTTATTTTATACGCTCTATCTATCCTTCTATTATTTTTGTACATTTTCTTTCGTTCTCTTTATTTTTTACTCTCTCTCTTTTCTTCTCTTAATTTTTTACACTATCTCTCTCTCTCTCTCTCGCTCTCTCTTTATCCAGTTAATTTATTTTCTTATTTCTTCTTCTTTCTGGTTATCTCTCTTTGCCCTTCTTCATTTTTTCTTCTTTTTTTCCTGCTTACTCTGCCTCGCCTGTTTGTTTTCTCCCTCTTATTTTTTTTTTTGCCATTCTCTCACTCTGTCTTTTTGTCCTCTTATTCGCTCTTTTTATCTTTCTTTTTTTTATTCTCTCTTTCTCTCTATCGTTTTGCTCTTCGTTCTCTCCTTTCTCTTTCTCTCTGTTTCTTTCTCTCTCTATTGTGACACTCACACATAATTGAAGGATTAATGTGTGACTCTTCACCATTATCCTCTTCCTTCTCTTCTTTCACCTTAATCTCTTTGTCTTTCTCACTCTCTCTCTCTCTCTCTTTGTATATATATATATATATATATATATATATATATATATATATATATACTTATTGCACTATTTCTCTGTGCTCTTTTCTGTCTCTTTCTTTTTCTTCACTCTCTAACTTAGTTTTTTCTCTCCCCCTAGTCCCTCGCTTGCTCATTTTTTTGTCTTTGTGTTCCCTTTCTTACTCTTTCCCAATTTATCTTTGTTCCTTTTTGTCTTTCTTTCACACTCTCTTTCCTTGCTCCTCTCCTTCTCCTAACTCCCTGTTTTTTTATTTCTTTCTCTCACTTCCTTCTCGATCTCTTTCACACACACACACGGATTGTTACATCCCCACAAAATGAAAGGGTTATTTCCTGGTTCTTTACCACTGTCCCCCCTCCTCCTCCTCCTCCTCCTCCTCCTCCTCCTCCTCCTCCTCCTCCCTCTACTTATCTTTCTCTTACTATTTCCCTTTTTCTCTTATCTCTCTTCTTTTGTTATTCACTCCCTAACTTAAATTGCTTTTTCCCTGGACCCTTTCTTTCTCTTTCTTCCTCTTCCCCCCCTCTCTTATTCTTTTACACCTTCTCCCCTTTGCTCTTCTTTCGCTTTCTCTTTCTTCCCGATTTCCCTTTCCCTCTGTTTTTTCCTCCTCTCCTTCACGCACGCACACACACACACACACACACACACACACACACACACACACACACACACACACTGATTGTGAAATCCTCACATAATGGAAGGGTTAATTTCTGGCACTTCACCTTTGTCTGCCAAATTAGCTATTAGCACAAAGCCAAAAAAAAAAAAAAATCCCAAGACATAAAGATGTCCTTTAAAATATCCCCAAACATTTGTAAATGATGTAAATTGCATCGACTTTATTGTAACTCTTTCCTGTACAAATAATACTGGGAAAGAGATAGTGCAGAAGGTTATTTTCTTTATCTTTCAATATGCTTTCCTTTTTCATTTCTTTTGTAATTTCTCACCCGGTGAATCATAAATTTTATTTATTCTACCACCCACCTTAATTTCATACAACCCTTGCATACACACACACCTTATTCGCGCTGGTAGAGGGCGGTCGCCGTTACATAATATGATCATAGTATATTATATAACATTTGATACAAATGAGGAACGATAGGAAGAGTTTTTATTTATTTTATTTACTTTTTGTCAGATTTTCTTTGGATTTTTTTTTTTGTTTTTACTTAAAAAAAGGGCCAAATATTTTGTACTTGTCTTGTCTAGACAAAGCCTATAAATCAAGCATTTGTCCAAATGGGTTCATCATCTTCCAAAGACTTCGTCATTTGTTGGCCTTTCATGCTGACCGAGATTTAGAGATAAACCAGCTGAAAAAGGACTCATCTGTAGAGGGTTGGGTATTCTAACTATTAGTTCATCCCATAAGTTATGTCTGGATTTTAATTCTCTCAACTGTGTGAGAATATCTGATAGAACTCCACATATACTAGCAGACCGCCCAGCGTTGCACGGTCGTAAAATACGCTTAAATATGGTATTTTGAGTAATCAGATTTCGTATTTATTATTATATTATATTAGACCCAATATATAGTAAAGATTTCAAAAGTTAAAAAAAAAGACTCATGCGCACCACCGAAATCGAAACCAAAACGCTTTGCTTAAGATTTACTTTTTCCTTTGACGTTAATGCCTGAAGACATGTTTGTGGCAATACTAAAAATTAAAACATGAACCGTATTCGTAATGCCGTCGTTCGACTTTCACCTGGCAATTTCCATTTTTTTAGTTTTTAAACTTTTGCATCGATTTCCACAGCTAAAACCCAAATATAAAGTGTTGCATTATTTCGAAGACATGTGTGTAGACCCAAAACTGACAGCGAAGTTTAGTAGGCAATTTTTCAAAACAAATATATATATACGTATATATATAAATATATATAGAAAGAGGTCTGTATTTACTATAACCTTTTTATGCAAGTATTACATAAGTATAAATCATGTAGAATATCTGCATGAATATAATTACACGATGATCATCCCATAAGAAAACTGTAAAAACCAATAGGCAATTAATTAAAATTAATTTTAAAAGAATATGCAAATTAGCTAGATCTTTTTCAGATGATTGCACTTCATGACCCATATATACAAAGTCGTATATTTTTAAATAAATAGAAAAAAGGGTTTTAAACATGAATATCAACACACACACAAAAACAATTTATAGAAGTATATATATATATATATATATATATTGATATATATATATATATATGCATATATATATAACTACTTCATTTACTCACATAAAATTAATATACGAACGTATAAATTCATGCGTAAACTTTAAGTATTTACTTCAAAAGTGCTCAATACGTAGGTAAAGCTAGTTAGTAAGTTATAAAATATATATGGCGATTAAGCTACACTGAATATTCCGCGTTTCATCCACTCTAGGACTCTTCAGGCTTATGCGCATTAGCCTGAAGAGTCCTAGAGTGGATGAAACGTGGAATGTGTAGCTTAATCGCCATATATATTTTATAACTTACTATATATATATATATATATATATATATATATATATATATATAGAGAGAGAGAGAGAGAGAGAGAGAGAAAGAGAGATATGTTACATGATAAGGGCTGTCCCCTGTTCATGTAAGTATAAAAATAGAGAGATTAGTTAAAATGGAAATAAGAGAAAGCAGAAATCGAACCCTGGACATAAGTTTTAAAGAACAATAGGTTTAAATGGAATGTCCAGTAAATTGTTAATTCGGATGAAATAAATAATAAATAAACTATTCAATTGTTAAAAGAATGTGGATAATAAAATATGAGTTAAATAAATTAGGTATGTAGGTTAAATTCCTTTGTGGAAACAAACAAGGAAAATAGGTTATTGGGAAATCAATGTCGAAAACGTGCAAAGTCGCGCATATTGAGACACGTGAATTTTGCTCACGTGGCCGGGATGCATGGAGTTCTCAATATAGCAGGTGGGAGTTAGTTGGTCGAGAGAGAGTCGGAGAGAGTCGGAGAGAGTCGGAGAGAGTCAGAGACAGTCAGTGAGAAAACTCAGAGACAGGCGGACGTCTGAAGCGAGACGTCACTTCAGAAACTAAGATGTGAAACTTTGAGTTCTTAATGAGGAAGTCGACCGGTCGTCAGAAAATAAATTCACCATGTGTTTTGGATAAAGCTTATCTTTGTGTTGTGATTTCTACAAAAAGGTAAATTGTATTGTTATTATATGTCTGTGTATAAAATGTCATTACAACAACATCTCTCTCTCTAAGATACAACATCATATGTAATAAGACAAGAACTCTCACTAAGGCACATATCATTACTAATAAGAACTCACGTAACATACGCGCACAAGTGGTATAGTCTAATAATAATAATAATAACTTTATAACAACGCTCAATTTGGTGTTCGTGAACCTTTTGCATCAGCGATGCAGAAACCGAACCTGGGGTCGATACCACGAAAAAAAAAGAAAAAGAAAAAGAAACACAACGTTTTAAAAGGGTCCAACATAATTAAAAAAAAAATAAATAAATAATACCACGGAAAAAGAAAATTTACACGATCACAGAATTCGAAAAAGAAAAAGAAACACAACGTTTTAAAAGGGTCCAACATAATTTAAAAAAAAAAATAATAATGAATAAATAATACCACGGAAAAAGAAAAATTACACGATCACAGAATTCGAAAAAGAAAAAGAAACACAACGTTTTAAAGGGGTCGAACATAATTAAAAAAAATAAATAAATAATACCACGGAAAAAGAAAAAAATCACACGATCACAGAATTCGAAAAAGAAAAAGAAACACAACGTTTTAAAAGGGTCCAACATAATTAAAAAAATAAATAAATAATACCACGGAAAAAGAAAAAAAAATTACACGATCACAGAAATGCGAAGAAAAAAAAATGATGAAAAAAAAAAAAATTTGAACATACACGCACACAGAGAACAAAAGATACAAGAAATATTAAAAAGAAAAAGAAGAAAAGGCCGATATGCCGTAAAAAGAAATTCGTAGTAATGGAAAAAAATAGTAAACAAGTCACCAAACGTAATTCATTGATAAATGAATTGGTCTGTTAAAAAAACACACACACACATACACGCGAAGGCAGAGACTGTGTCACCCTAATGTTATTGTTTTGAAATTTGTAGAAGTCTCATTAGAAGATCTGTGTCAATATGAAATCGTTTGGACGAATTGTTGAATTTAATCTGTCAATCAAAACAGGAATTTCAAAGGTCGCATGTACTCTCTATGAAACGGCGTGTAAATTGTTTTGAAATGCATTTTGTGTTCATAGTGAACTTTTCGGCTTTTGCGTGTTCATTTATTTTGTTTTTGAAAAAAAAGGGACAATTGTTTTGGACAGACTGTTGAATTGTTGTTTCTTACAGATGATTTTTTTTTTGTTGTTAAAAAAAAAAGTTATAACTGTTGCAAAATGTTTAAATGTATTAATGTATTTTTTTAAAAATGTTTTTATGATGTTGAACAAATATTGTAAATTGTCTTATGTAATGTTATGATTTTCACAGCAAGAATTCAAAGTTATCCGTAAATATACATTAGATTAAAATGATCTAGTAGAAAATAAGTTTATGGTTGGCTTACAGATTCAGTTAGAATTTTAGAAGGGGGACAAGAATTAAAATTACGTAAACGGGCATTTGGAGAGAGAAAGATGTTTTGTTTTAGCATTTGGTTTTGTTGTTTTTTTTAGAGATCCTAAAATTTTTTCTCCAAGAAAAGTGACTTGGTAGGGATTGATAAGCACAAGAAGTGCCCCTATACGAAAAAATTTGGGAACCTGGTTAATTAAGTGCTTAAAATAAGCTAGTTGCACGTAACGACTCCAAGCAAAGTGGTAAGTCTTGGCTTAGTTAATAAACAGGCGTTGGAAAGAATACGAAAATTCTTAAGGGGACCAGTAAACCGATGAGAGGTAGTCCCGAGGCAATCACATATAGCTTAATGAAGTAAGAGGCAGGCAAAAATATGCCGTAGATTACGTAAGAAAGATATAACCTTGTATTTTTTTTAGAGACGCATGAATGTGGGATATATCTGCTGGATCTTGGAGGCTCTGGTGAGAGGAAAGAAAAATCACAAAAAAAAACGGGCAATTAGATAGAATTTAGGCGCAATTAAGTTGTTGGTCGCAGGAAACGTGTTAGTTAGTTAGGGGTGATATTTCTAAATCCTCGTCGAAGTTTCAAGAATCCAAGCAAGGAAATCCGAGTGAATCCGTATGAGAGAAAAAAAGGTATATCTTAAACTTCTGAAGCCAACCACAAAGATTTAAGTATATGAGCTTTGGTATATCCCGTATGAGATAGTTATAGAATAAAAAACAAAGCCATACTTGATAAGACTAACCATGCGGAAAGAGAGATCAGAGCACTTTTGAGACGAAGGAAGTCGTCCATTTCGAGAAAGGTGAAAACCTCTAGTCTGCGGCATATGGGTGGCTGGAAAATAGCTGATGTGTATCATAGGTAAATATCCTACACCCAAAGAGTAAATGCCACAAAGATCAGAAAGGTCCTGATCTTATAAAAAAATAAATAATTGTGAAGTCGGCCGTGAAGGGCTGACTGAAAGAGATTTTTTTTTTTTTTTGTGTGTTTTTTTAGCCTGATCTTTCTAGCCGTGTGGTTGTGTAGATGTAAAAATAAAAAATGTACTAAAATTAGAAATGCATACATTTTTTTGTGAAATATGGAAGGGAGGGATGTTACATGATAAGGGCTGTCCCCTGTTCATGTAAGTATAAAAATAGAGAGATTAGTTAAAATGGAAATAAGAGAAAGCAGAAATCGAACCCTGGACATAAGTTTTAAAGAACAATAGGTTTAAATGGAATGTCCAGTAAATTGTTAATTCGGATGAAATAAATAATAAATAAACTATTCAATTGTTAAAAGAATGTGGATAATAAAATATGAGTTAAATAAATTAGATATGTAGGTTAAATTCCTTTGTGGAAACAAACAAGGAAAATAGGTTATTGGGAAATCAATGTCGAAAACGTGCAAAGTCGCGCATGTTGAGACACGTGAATTTTGCTCACGTGGCCGGGATGCATGGAGTTCTCAATATAGCAGGTGGGAGTTAGTTGGTCGAGAGAGAGTCGGAGAGAGTCGGAGAGAGTCAGAGACAGTCAGTGAGAAAACTCAGAGACAGGCGGACGTCTGAAGCGAGACGTCACTTCAGAAACTAAGATGTGAAACTTTGAGTTCTTAATGAGGAAGTCGACCGGTCGTCAGAAAATAAATTCACCATGTGTTTTGGATAAAGCTTATCTTTGTGTTGTGATTTCTACAAAAAGGTAAATTGTATTGTTATTATATGTCTGTGTATAAAATGTCATTACAACAACATCTCTCTCTCTAAGATACAACATCATATGTAATAAGACAAGAACTCTCACTAAGGCACATATCATTACTAATAAGAACTCACGTAACATACGCGCACAAGTGGTATAGTCTAATAATAATAATAATAACTATATAACAGATAGATAGATAGATAGATAGATAGATAGATTATCGGGAAGGAATACTTTCGAGAAAGTGTTAAGATGCCACAAAAGTCCAACAGTAAAATAAATACGTCACTTTCAGTATTTCAGTATACGATAAAGAACTTATTAAAAAAATCTAATACCGACTATACAATGGAATATTCTGAAAAAAGCTGAAACGTGTTCTTCACTTAGCTTCCCATGTTACCTTTATCTTACGGAAAAAAATTATTTATCATAAGGTTTAAAAACAGATATGATAACTCAATAAAAGATAAGAAATTTTCATAAACTACAAGCATTATGAAGAACATTTTAGTAACCTTAATATTACTCCAGAATTTAATTTACTCATATTATAAAAAGATCCATAACTTAACTAAAACTATTAATAGCCCATATATATATATATATATATATATATATATATATATATGTGTGTGTGTGTGTATGTGTGTGTGTGCGTGTGTGTGTGTATATATATGTATATTTTGCCAGCAAGTCATTATTCAAGCACATCTGATTGAACACGACAGAGTTATTCTTTTTTTTCCTCGATAGCGAATGCCCAGAAAAATATAAAACCACTCATACAATATAACATCAATCCGATATATATTTTACAAAGAACTAACAAACATAAAACCAACCCTAATAAACAATAATTTTCTGAATAAAATCGTCGATAAGCACATAAAACTCTATTTAAACTCATTCCACAATAAAAACATAAAACTTAACCCTAACAAAAACGACAGCATCAAAGTATATTACAAAAACGAAGTACACACTAGCTACAAAACAGATGAAAAAATAATAACAAACTTAATTAAAAAATACACCAGACCCAATGACCGTAACATAAAGATCAAACTAATAATATATTATACTAAATTTAAAACCTCCAATTTAATAATAATAATAATCATAATAATAATCATAATATAACACTAAACCAAACTAATGTAGCATATGAATTTATTTGCCCCTTTGAAGAAAGTCTTCGAACCCACTCTAAAAACGCATACATAAGCCACACCACAACAATACTATCCCAACAACTAACCTATTATTTAGCTGACAATAGCGCCATAACACAACATCTAACCTCCCATGATAAAAACCTACAGTCGTCCGACATTAGAAATATTTTAACTAAAAATTCCATACATTTATATCAGACCTACTTCTGTGTGTTTTGTTTTAAAAGGATGTGTGCTCTATAGTATAAGACCTGACAGAATGGTTAACTGTAAGTATAGACAGTTTCATACCCTCGAAAAAGTTCCAGCAAAAACGTAACAGCCAACCGATATGGTATAGTTGGAAATGTCTTCTCACCTATTAAATCAGTTCTCTCTGATAGGTTCTTAAGAGCAGTGGTTGATGGGCCGAAATGAGAAGCTCTCAGTATTAATGCTGGAGTCCCTCAGGGATCCATCCTGACTCCAACTCTCTTCCTGATCTACATCAATGATATCCCAAATCACATCCTTAGATCATTCGTAGACATTTATGCTGACGACACTACCATCTATGGTAACACTTCGAAGACCGTAAACGACCAAGTTCTCTCTGACTCCCTCTCCTCTGGTCTTGAGCACGTGGTACAATGGGGAAAAAGTGGCTGGTTACTTTTAATGCATCTAAAACCAAGCTTCTATCCTTACATTATCAACGCTCTGCTGCCCAGCTGCCATCAATCGAAATGAATGGCTTTCGTCTTGGGGAGGCTTCATGTTTTGACAAACCTCTGTGCTTGACCTTTACTAATGGAACATATATATCAAATCCAATCCATAGTTCCAAATAGACTTTATAGCTTAGTGGGAGATGCCTTTTTCTCTTCCCTGCAATCTCTTTCCCACAGAAGAGACCTAGCGAGCCTGCCCCTGCTTTATCGTTATTTTCATGGCAGGTGCTCATCTGAAATTCAATCTATGGTCCCCCCCTCGCCAGACTTTCATGAAAAACACTCGTCTAGCCAAAACAACTATCAACAATTTCCCACACTCTTAATCTGTGCCTAAACCTAAATGTAGATTCCATGAGCAGGGTTTCTTTCTTAGAACTGCTCGCCTGTGGAACTCTATTCCATTTGCCTGCTTCCCAACTGACTACAATCTGATTGTCTTCAAGTTTAACGTGAACATGTTCCTATTGAACCGTTCCCCTAAGTAATCCAAGTTATAAACTTACCACTAATGTTTACTACGCTAAAATCACAATGACTAATATATACCCATTAACCGTTATCCTAGAGTGTCCCCGGTGCCTTGATAAGTGGTGACCATAAAAAAAAGAAGTGCACACGACGACTAAAATTACTAGAAGCCATACTTATAAAAAAAACTACAGCCCCTTTTAAACCGGATCTCATTTAACACTAGACAAATATAGTAACTGTGTTTAATAACTAACAAGAAACTAAATAAAATATAAAATAAGAAAATTGAAATTAAAATAAAAAATAATTCGTCTCTAACCATCCTGCATTCACCTTCATAAAAAAAAACTAACACTAAGCCTCAAAGGGAAAGAAAAAGAAAAGATTACAACAAAAATAGCCCCTGATAATTAATGATGCACTGATAGAAAACGCTGGGGTAGAATATGACTGAGAAACAACTTTTGGGTGCCATTTTATACAACATGTCGACTGAAATAAAAAAAAAATACCGCTCGGCGAATAGAAAAGATATCCAGAAAAATCGGAAAAAAGAATAACTCTGTCGTGTTCAGCCAGACATGCTTGAATATATATGGGGCGAAAAATAGATGGTTACATTTAATTCTATTGAGACAAATTTTAATTCAACAACTTTTAGGACCCTTAACAAACCTTGTCATGATCGATATCACTTGTGCCGAGAGTATAATGCTCAACTCCTTACTCTGACATTTTCAAGCAACATAAAATTGAATAAGTGCATAGAAGCTGTTGTCGAATGTGTCACCAAAAAGCTAGGATCTTTCTACCCAGCTCGAAAACTTTTCACAACACTCACTATCTTATATCTCTAAAAGGCTACACTTCTATCATGCATGCCGTACTGTTGTCACATCGGGGTTGATATACGAACCAGTAACCTCTCCCTCTTAAATAAGGTACAAAATTATGGGGGGGGGGGGTTCAAGGCAAACAAAATAAGAATATTTTTTATAAACAGCCCAACGGAGAAAACCTCTTATAACGATGTAATGACTGACCTAAAACCATAGTCAGTTCCGTGATTAGAAATTATGGCTAATTTTCTGATTTCTTTTCTTCTGTTTTTGGATTTATAAACTGTAAACCGGTTTCTATTCTTTCTTCGTGAGTAATACAATATCACAAAAGTTCTTAAGTTTGATTAAAACAAAGGAAAGCTGAGATTTGATTGGTCTGTTTTAAAGGAAATCTATAGATATCTCAACGTTTAAGAGCAAATAGCCGTTAAGCACCATCTATTTTCCTTATTATTGTCATATGTTTCAAAGGACCCGTTAAACAGGTGCGTCATCAACGCTGATGACAAGGAAGTTTCTGAAAATAGAAATTGAAACAGAAATTATAGAGCAATAAAAGCCACCCAACAAGAAAGAAAGATATTTGTTTTGTGTTTTTTTTTTAGATTTTTTTTTTATATTCATGTTTAATGTGGAGAGTTTACAGCTCAAAGACATTTCAATTAATGTCTTATTCTTCAGGTAAAAATGGCATAAATCTGTTTTTCCTGCATTTTTGTTTCGTAAGATAGCTTGAAGACGTGGCTAAAAATTACAGGAAGATATTCAAAGAATATGATGCCAATCTGAAACATTAATTTAAAATAATGCTTTCATTATTCCTAATTTATAAGAAAGAAAGGTGTCGTTTTTCTTTCATTAATCTGTTCTTATTAATCTTTATTATCTCTCGATATATATTTTTATGCGATTTTGTTTTGAAGTGGAGTGGCATAATAAACAGGATATTAAAAGCCTGAGTTGCAAGTTAAGCAGATATATTTATTAATTGACCAGCATATTTGGAGTAACATTTAAAGTGCTTGTCAAAGGGCTGGGAAGCTAAGATGGAATACAGAGTTGAGTCATAGCAAAAACTCAAAAATTGCATTATAAGATATGGATCAAGGGTAAGTGGAGCAACACAGGAAAAATTGACTATCTCTGATATCTATCTGCAGTAGCCAATGAAAAACAAGGCTTGCCCCTTGGCTATGGTGAATAAAATAACATTTTAAAAATAGTATACATATATACATATATATATATATATATATATATATATATATATATGTCTTATATACAAACCAATGGTTTTAGGATGCAGCTGAGATAAGCCTATCATCATATACGAATAGAAAAATAATTGCAATTTTTTAAAAAATTATTTCCTGTTTAATATCTCAGCTGCAAATTGTTTTCCCAAAATATCAGGAATTATATTAAGACGCTTCCCTTAAAAGTAAAATAATGAGCCAAATATTGAACTTTAATACAAGTTTTTCTTGAATATTTAGGAAAGATTTAAGATAGGTTCTCTTCTTAAATAAACGAAAAGTGATTATTGTCGTTTTCAAATGTGTGGGGGGAATGAAATAAAAAATCAGGTTGATTTAACATGTTAGTTCAAAGAAAAGATTTAATTAGTAGTATAAGTAATTGTACTAATTAGATCAAAGAAGAGAGTCATGGTTCACTCAAGAATGTGCCGCCGACATTGTGAAAGAAACTACTATTTCCGCTGTTTTCAACGAAATAGATGTTCTGCAAGTAAAGCTGTCTTTAGAACTGCCAGCAACCACTGCAAAAGAATAATAAAAAGTATAAAATATTCGTATGCTTAAACCGTCAAGTCTAAAGTAGCTCAGCTTGTTCCCCATGAGTTTTGGCGAATAACAAACAGGGTCCTGAACAGAAGCGTGTACTTTATCTTTATCATCATCAATAATCTCGTCAGCATCATAATAAGTCAAACCCTTTTGCTAAGAACTTTGCAGCAAATTCTACGCGTTACACCCAAAGCCGCCTACTCTTTGAATTTCTTTCTGTAACTGAAAACATGCTATGTGACAATACAAATATCTGTGTGTGATGTTGTCAAGCTTATCAAAAACCTTGATTCCGGTAAAAAAAAAAAAGCTGGCCCTGATGGCATTTCAATCATAGTAGTCAAAAAGATGAAACCGGAAGTAGCTTCAGTACTTACAAAGCCGTTTAAACATTGCCTTAAGGAGAAATGCTTCCCAACACATTGAAAAACTTTATTAGTCTGGCCCGTATTTAAAAATTCTGCGGATCAGTCATCTTCCTTTCAGTACATATCAATCAGTCTTCTGAGTATGTTACTAGAATCTGTGATAAATAGAAAAGGTGATCAACAATTTCAGCAAAAATAACCTACTCAGTGACATACAATATGGCTTCTGTTCTGCAAGATCTACAGCTGATGTGCTAACATCATAAAGGATTAGTCAATAATATGATGGGGGCTTCGTTTTAGAGTAATTGCTTTTGACATATTAACGGCTTATGATAAGGTATAGCATAGAGATCTACTTCACAAGATATCCCGCTACAGAAGAGCTGGAAATGTCTCTTTCTGAAAAATTGCTGATAAGAATTAGTGAATCTCTTAACAATGGCTTCCTTTCTAGGGCAATTGCTCTTGATATATCAAAGGCCTACTTCATAAGATATTCAGGTATAGTATAACTGGAAATGTTTTCTCAGTTATTAAATCATTTCTGTCCAATAGGTTCATAAGAGTAGTGGTTGATGGGCAGAAATTAGAGGCCCATAGTATTAATGCTGGAGTCCCTCGGGGGTCGATCCTGGGCCCAACTCTCTTCCTAATCTACATCAATGATCTTCCAAATAACATCCTAAGATCATTCATTGACATTTATGCTGATGACACTAACATACATGGAAACATATCAAAGGCCGTAAATAACCAAGTTCTCTGACTCTCTCTTTCTCCTCTAATCTTGAGCATGCAGTACAATGGGAAAACCGTGGCTTGTTACTTTTAATGCATCTAAAACTAAGCTTTTTACTTTACATCATCACCGCTCTGATCCTCATCTGGCATCAATTGAAATGAATGGCTCTCGATTGGGGAGGCTCCATATTTTGACAAACTTCTGGGCTTCACCTTTATGCCTAATCTGAAATGGAACAATTACATCAAATCCGTTACCAAGGCTGATGTTAAAATGGTAGTATCCTTCTACCACTCCAATAGATATCTCACTCCTGATGCAATTCTTTACCTATATAAAAGCCAGATACGGCCAATGATGGGGTATTGTTGCCATATCTGGGCAAGAGCTGCTAGAAGCAGTTTATCTTGCCTTGACAGAGTTCAAAATAGACTTGGTAGGTTAGTGGGGGATGCTCTTTTATCTTCCCTGTAAACTTTTCCCACAGAAGAGACTTGCCAGCCTGTCTCTGCTTTATCGTTATTTTAATCTCCAATGCTCGTCTGAGCTTCAATCTATAGTCCCCCCCTTTCCAAATTTTCACAAAAAACATTCATCTAGCCAAAACCACTATCAATAATTTTCCACAATCTTTATCTGTGCCTAAACCTAAACGTGGATTCCATGAACAAAGCTTCTTTTTTAGAATTGTATGCATGTGGAACTCTTTTCCGTTGGCCTGCTTTCCAGCTGACTACGATTTGATTGTCTTCAAGTCCAAGGTATACACATTCTTGATGAACTGTCCCTCTAAGTAATACAAGTTACAAAATTTCCACAACTTATGACTACTATGCTATAATCACATTGACTTATGTATACCCATTAATTCTTATCCTTGAATGGCCTCCAGGCCTTGATAAGTGGTAACTCCTTTGTAAAAAAAAAAGGTTTATAAAAGTAGACAGAAACCAGAAGTTCATAGTATCATAACTGGCGTCCCTTATGGTTCCATCCTGAGCCCAAATCTTTCCCTGATCTTCATAAATGATCTGCTAAATCATATTAGATTATTCCTAGACATTTATGCAGACGACGCTATCATCTATGGCAACACGTCCAAGGCCAGCAATAACCAAAGTTTCTCTGAGTCTTTCTTTTGTGATCGTGAACACATGGTGTAATGGGGAAAAGGTGGCTTGGTAGATTTAATGCATCTTCACCCAAGCTTCTGTTTTTACATCATTCAAAACGTCCTAGCCCACATCTGGCCCAAATTGAAATGAACGACTCTCGTGTTGGGGAAGCATCATGCTTTGACAAGATTCTAGGAATGACTTTCACTCCTGATCCGAAATATATTATTTTATAATTATTAGAAAAATCAATAGACTGTAATTATAAAATAATAAATTTCTTGTAATCTTAATATTAATACTATGAAGTGTATCACACACCAAACCAAACGCTATTTTATATAGACTATAAATCCAATTGCCCTAAGTATATGAAAAACGCAACCATCCTCAATATATAAAAAAGAATATCTAGGATATCATAAAACAAATATTTATTTTATAAAAAAAAGATATTTAAATGAAGCCTTAACTCTATCAGGGGATCATGGTAAGATTAAATACATTAAAGAAGATGATGAGAAGGATAATAAGATTAATAACACAAACTCATACAAACGAACAAAAAGGTAGGGTAAAAAATAAAGATAAATATAAAAATAATAAGAATAACATTAATAATGATAAACAGATTTTAACAAATAAACAGGCAACTATGAATAAGAAAAAAGTTTGCTTTAATCTACCTTTTAAGGAACATATACAAAACAATATCTCTAAAGAATTTTCTAGAATAATAGACAAACATTTCACTCCCGGTTAATGAATTAAGCAAAATAATAAACAAAAACACACCTAAGCTTTCATTTTCAACCGCAGTAATAAGCTGCAACAACAGAAAAATTAATAAAATAAGGAATAGCGGAGGAACTGAATCAAGTGAATTAAATATCGAAAAAAATGTAACTGCAAAATCCCTAATGAATGTCCACTGGAAGGTTACTACTTAATATCTACAAATGTGAAGTCAAGACGGTTAACAGTAAAAAGATATACATAGGGGTAACCAATTGTCAAATTAAGGACAGGTTCCGACCCCATATAACATCATTTAACGTAGAGAAAGATAAAAGAATTCAATAGGAATCGTGATAATAATAAAAATAAGGATAAGCTGGGAATAATGTGAAAAATAATAAAAGAAACACAACTGCATTAGGGAATTGGGTTAGAGAACTAAGTAAAAATAAAATGGAATATGAATTAAAATGGTCGATACTAGGTAAAGCAAGTAAATCTTAAAAAAATGTAATCTATGAACACTTGAGCTATACCAGATAACGAAGAACCAGATAAGGACATCTAACGAAGAAATTTTAAATAAAAAAGTTAGAAGTTATACAAAGCTGTCTTCACAGAAATAATTTTTATTATAACGCCTGAGACCTGACTAATGAACAATAATAATATATAATATATAATAGAGGAGGGATAAGTGTAGTAGGGAAATTTAAATATAAAATAGCAGTAATTTTAGAAAGTATATGAAAGAAATTAATATGATGTTAATCTAGTAAGTAGAAACTTAACGAATAATAATCTAAAAACGGGAAGTAAAATGAAATATAAATTCAGTAAAGGACGTTGGGAATTGACGAATAATCTAGACATTTTAATAAATCGGAAAAATTGGAAAATTTATATCTACGTATATATATGTGTGTGTGGTTGTAAAAGTAGTTGAATGTATAAATCCATGTATGGGATGCATATTTACAAGGAAGCAATCAATAATGAAGGAAAAAAATCAAAAATAATAAACCATTAACAAAATATAATAACATTTTTCGAATACTAAATCTAATTGGAGTATAATTGAGTACAAAAAATAAATGAATATTTACAAATTAAAAATATTCTTGTAAAAGGAAACTGAACATAATATACAGTAGAAAATGTAAGGTTCGCTGATTATGCACACAAGATTTGGTAATGATTAAGTTCAGAATAATCGAAATAAAAATTAGAAAGTATAACAGTATATTATCAAATAAATAGGAGGTAGATATATTAAATATTTAGAAATTGTAACAATAATGATTGATGAAAGATTTGAAAAATAATGGAATATCTATGATGGATATAGCAAGAGAAGAAAAAATCAAATAATAATAAATTTCAAGTATGGGTTAACTGATTATAACAAATTAAAATGGACTAAATAATTGTTTATGTAATAATTTAAATGAGAAATTGACTGAAAAGATTCAAAGATAGTAAAATGAGGATTAAATTTACATATAAACAAATATAACAGCAAGGAATTAATCTAATATTATTATGCTTTCTTTGCTCCTTTTCTTCTTTTTATGCCTCTTTACTCAGTTTCCTTCTTTTTTTCCTTCTTTCTTCCTTCTTTTCTTTCCCTCTAACATTCTTCATTTCTACCCCCTTTCCGTTCCATCTTCCTTTTCTTCTCTCTTTCTTTCTGACCCTTTCCTTTTTTTTCTTCTTCGTTCTCTCTTTCCTATCTCGGTCTACTCTTCCCTTTAGTTATTTTTCCCCAATGGAAATCTTTCCAGACAAGGCAGGAAACCACTTGATGTAAGTAGCGAAGTGTTATATGGATGGATTCCGACGCAGAAAACAGTAATTCTCCCCATTTTGCCAGAAACATTGCTCATAGAATGTGAGGACAAACTGAATAAAAATAAGGGAGGTGACGAAAGTAAACCCAAGGTAGAATAACTAGTCTTTTCAAATTCTTTCATTCTCTTAGACTTTCTTTCAATTTAAATTTAGTCCTCATTTCTCTTTCTTCTTTTTACCCCTCCACTCTCTCCTCCCCCTTATCTATCTATCTATCTATCTATCTATCCCTTTCTTTCCTTTTCTTTCTTAAAAAATAATTGGTATCTACCAACTTTTTCCGCTTCTATTATCTCCCTTTATTTATTTATTTATTTATTTATTTTGCATTAAATTCTCTCCAGCTAGAAAAGATTGTTTTTTACTTTATTTCTTTCCTTCAATTTATCCCCTTACTTCTTATATTCCTTCCTTCCTGGCGTGCTGTTTTCTCTTTCTTCCTTATTTCCTACCTCTCTTTCGTTTCCAGCAGATAAGCGGCGAGGGGAGGGGGGAGTGTAAACGGATCTCCTTGTTTTAGCTTACACCAATTCCTTGGCAGTCTTGTTTGTTTACTGATCTGAAGATATTTCTAATCTGTTTATGCCACCAACATTTGTGAGAGGCTTTATTCACTTAACATTACAAGGAAATGACAATCGACTCAGACAAACAAAGCTTCAAAGGGCCAACCCACTTAATTAGTAGAAGATATGCAAGGGCGTTGTAGGATTAGTGGCGGGGGGGGGACCTTGGGTGCATTGTGGTGAAGAACGACTAAGGAGGAGTTAATGCATTTATTAGTAATATATTTACATGTGTTTACACGCATGTGTGTGTATGTAAGTGTATTAATTTGTATGTATAAACAACCAGAAAGAGTGATAGCTAATTGATTTATTACAATGTTTTAA
>NC_136497.1:78920615-79008115 GCF_053919585.1 Euprymna scolopes | reverse complement strand
TAGTGGCAAACAAAACAATATTGTACAATCTTTCTTTTTGAGATATAATAAATTACCAACTTAGAAGACTTGGCTTTGGAATTTTGATAGCAATTATATTACACATATATGTGTCTGTGTATGTGTACGCGCGTGTGAAGAGAAAGAGGGAAGGGCGAAGAGAGAGCAAAAAAGAGCGAGAGAAGGATAGAAGACAAAATGGAGGTTTACAGTGGGTAGTGTTCTCAACAGGAAATGAACTTGATTGGAATGGTTTTCATTCCTTCTGGATGTTACATGTTACATTACAATGCATTTTTCTCTTTGCGACATGTCTGGTTTGTCTGATGAATCTACAGACGAAATATCCAGTAGTGATACAGATCTTGGTTGTTCCCTATGAGAGAAACAAATCCATAAATGTGCCGAAGGTTTTGTCTTAAATGAAAAAAAAAACACGATTCGTAAGATTAATATAATCTTAAACATTCGGATGCAGCACAATACTTATTTATTTAGATATGCTCTGTTGTTATAGCTTAACATTGATATTTTGATTTAAATAAAGAATAGAAAATCTATACAATATATATATATATATATATATATATATATATATATATATATATATATATATATATATATATACGTTTCATGTTTCATTACCGTATCTTTCTGTTGAGTTACATTATTGTAGCTACCGACGGTCAAAAAAATAATGTAATTTAACAGAAAGATACGGTAATAAAAAAATAAAACGCATATTTGCTCTACAACGGTATTGAGGACTTTCTTCAGTTTTTATTAATTACCATTTCTACCAAAAAACTATATATATATATATATATATATATATATATATATATAACTGTACCCGGCCACGCGTTGCTGTGACTCATTATGTTTACATGGAACACAAAAAATACAAAAACAAAAGGACAAAATGTATGTTTCTTATGTTTATGTTCTCAATATCTGTGAATACATAATATTTTGAGGTGTTCCTTTTTTTCTCTGCAGATGTACAGAGTGCCTTATTTTCCGACTGAATAACACGCAGCATACGCTTGTCCATGTGAAACGCAATCAAGATGTAGATGTAAGTCACACAAATGTAAAAAGTGTCCCTGAGCCTTGTTAATGGGTATTGCAAACGCCAACGAATTGTAAATTGCAATATCTTAAATTACAAATATATATCCGTTTAAATTATTCAATGCACGTTAACTGCCCGTTCTTCCTGAGGTTGGTAGAGGGGAAAATATGAGGGTTTAATTCTACAATAGACCTGTATGTGAGCATGCACTGGGAAATCTCAGATTTTTTTTTTAAATGCCTATTTTATTTTTGTATGAAAGTATAGTGTTTAATCAAAAATGAATCAGTAGAAAAATTGAAAAGTAAATTGTTTAAAGAATAATAATTCAGAAAGAAAAAAGACAGAAAAGAATGGAAAATGTTGTAGGATAAGTTTTCCTTAAAAGAAGGAAATAGTTTGCCAAACTGTTATTTTTTGTATTCACATAAACACCCTTATTTTCGCACATCTTTTGAGAAAATATATTGCTTTAATATATAATTAATGAGAATATTCGTAAACATTTTAGTGCTTCCTCGTTATTTTAGCAAAATTTGGAAATCGAAATATTGATTTTCACGTGAAACCAATAGTATCTACTGAATTTCTATAAAGATATCCAAAACTTACGAAAAACGATACGGTAGCAATAAATTATTAAAGAGAATAGCTTACGAAGAAATTAGAAAGTTTAGCTTTTTCCCTTGTGTTTACGTCACATATCACGTGATAAAACAAACGTAGACGAAATCACTTTTTCGTTGAATTATGGAAGACTTAAATAATTCTGATATGACAATTAGGTAGATAACATTGCTTGTTGATGAAAAACTGACAAAAAATGTAAGTCGTTATCATGTTTTGTTTTGTTTATGTTTTGATTTGTTTTTTTAATTAAATATCAACTTTTCGGCTGGCCGACTATTTATCGGCCGACTTGTACAATGCACACCCCGTATATATTTTTTGGTACTCTTTGACCCGGATCCTCGGGATTTTTCATCAATTATGGTTCAGGCTCGACGAGCAGTCACCGAATTAAACCTGTTAGGTACTGCTGTTATTTTTTAGGTTACGAAATATGAGAGCATGTTTCGTTGTTCTAATTTAGATGGCGACTTATATAATTGTTGTTGTTCATGTTAGTAAGAGTCTTAGAGTGATAGAAACAATCTTAGGAGTGTTCATGCTGTTGAGTGTTGTGAGATGCTCATATTATATATATTCATTGTGAGTGTTCATATTGTCTTAGGATGTTCATGTTTGTGGAGATAACATATTGGAGACATAAGCAGGTATATATAACGAGACAGACAGTTCTGTATATATGAGAGACAGAATACATATATAAAGAGAGAGAGACAGTTCTTATATATAACGAAACAGACAGGTACATACTACTACAAGAGAGCCAAGCCTGTAAATCAATGAGAGGAAATTTATGAATATCTTGATAGATAGACTGAGAGTGTGTTTGACATTTACGTTGACAGTTGTACATATAATGTAAATACGTCACCTTTCTCGTTGTAATGAGGAACACAAAAAGACCACATTTATAAAAAACATGATGATCATTTATTCTTCGACCGGTCGTAAATGATTCTGTATTTCAAGGATTAAAAGTTGCTACATGGTTATTCTAAACTCTCCCGTTTCCCAGAGAGTGCCTTGACTCTAACCGAGAATCGGTCTGAACCTCTCTGCTTCTCTGATCTGACTCCCTTCTCTGGCTTCTCCTAACTGACCGACTCTGATCCTGACTTATCTCACTAAATTCATAACTCATGACGTCACTGCATGACCAGCACGTGTCTCTCAGAATACATGGCATGACATGCCTCTGTGTTTAAGCATGCATTTTTATTCACGTGTTTCTTACAAAGCCGACCCTTTAACCTAATTTTCGTAACCCACTTTACAAATAACATTTTCCATTGTCCGTTTTCAAATTCCTTATTTTAATTTTCATTTTTATAACAGAAACAAATTTCATCATTACATTCCTTTTTCAATAAACAGATATCTAACTATTTTGTGAGAGCTAAACAATGGCAATTCCTCATTCCTTATTTTCAGTAACATTCTGTATTTATTTTAACTTATGATTGGAATTCTCAATTCCAAGTCTAGCTTCCCAAGTTCGAATCCTTGATTATCCTATTTCATATTTACATTTACTAATTCCCTATTTTTTTACTTTCATGAAAAGGGGACTGCCCTTATCATGTAACAAACCGAGCAAAGTAACAGACGCTGACGAATTTCAAAACGAACAAAACGGAAAAATAAAAATACAATAAATAGAAAATAAAAAAAACCTACTTTAAATTTAATGAATATATATATTCATTTTCCTCAAGTAAAGTTGCATTTTGTTTATTTAATTTTATTGTTTTTTTTTGTAATTTTTTTATCAACAAAAGTTTTTTTTTTTTTTTTTCAGGAAAAGATGAATTCTTGCCGTAAATTGTTAGGTGAACTTTTTTTTAAGAAAACTTACATTTTTAGTTGTTTTTATATAGAAAATTGGTAATGAATTTTTTCTTGTAAACAGAATTTTTTTCATGAGAAAAGATAAATGCTCTTTATAGAAAACCGTAAATGATTAGGTTAAATTACAGAAAAGTTTTGTTTTTTCAAAAGAATTTACAAATTATTTATTGTCAACAGATATTATAAACATAAACAGAAAAAAACTTCCCCTTTCATCCAAGAAATAATTTAACAATACATTTTTGCATCTTAAAAAAAATGTCGATTTAGTGTTTCAACATTTGAACAACTCTCAGCTTCATCCGGTGATTGCCGGTCGAGCCCTGACCATAATTGACAGAAAATGCCAAGGATTGGATCAAATTCCGCAAAAGTAGCATTCTCTTTAATAGAAAATAGAGAAAATGCTCTGATAAAACTTCCTATCATATTTTAATGAGATTTAAATCATATGAATAAAATTCTCCAAGACAGACAAATGCCCTTAACATCTACGTGTCCCTCAATGTATCGGATCTTTCTGGTATGGAATCAGAATCTATTTAAAACTTGGAATATGTATATTCGATTTTAATGAAATTGAAACCATATGTATAAGACGCTAATTCGAAAAGTTTTAAAAAATGCTAGTTTTTTCTTAGTAAGGGGCAAGTCGAAGGTGGGCGTCAGTTAAAAAAAGAATGCAATATTTTGTTATATTAACATAGTCAAAGAGAACACAGTGCCCCTTATGAAATCTGTGAGAATTACATATTAATATTGTAGAGTTAGTGGGAGAAGTAGATTTACTTTTTGTCAAATTTTTTCCATACTTTTTATGTAATGAGGAAAGTGAAAGTAAAATAGGAGTTTATTAAAAGACAAAAACCGTTTCAATGTTAATAGAATGCATAAAGCTCTGTATTTATACATACATGACTGCAGGATTTAAATTGTAAAAGCATGTATAAAGAAAATAAATTTTACCTTAGTGTAATGAAAAAACAAGTGAAGCATGCATGGTCCTCGGCGAGTGCATAGTGAACGAGCCATGAAAAAAGACTAAGTTCAGCATTTGACCTCCTCCATTTAGTTCTAAAAGTCCCCAGGGTACGTCAAATCCTTGTGAAAATGAACAAATGGTGCAGTTTTAAGCCTATGCATAAGTAAATTTGAGTTCTGCACCACAAAAAAAAAAATAAATCCATCATTTGCACCCCCCATTTAGCCCTAAAAGTCCCCAAGGCCTTAACATATTTAAATTTGAGTTCAGCACCATGGAAAACTGCTGAATAGACATACACAGAAAATTTTGGACAAATATGGTAAAATAGTCCCCAAAATGGAGTATTCTTATTAGCCCTAAACGAGCGCCTGGGTCACACCCAAGAGTTATCGCGAAGTATAGACAAACAAAATTATATAGAAATCAGTTAGTTTATTTTCAGAAAGTTTTATAAAAATCAAAGGCATCAATTTTTTCAATAAGCACAAAAGTATCAATTTTAGCCATTTTAACCCGAATAGCACTCCTAGGGGGTGGGGGCAACTGGAGTTTTCTCGGAAAGTCCGTTCTGTTACTTTTTTACTCATATCATGTTTAATGCTTGTGCAAAATTTCAAAAAATTCAAAAGCATAATTATTGAGAAAAGTGCAGACAGACGAACAGACGAACAGACGAACAGACGAACGGATAAAGGTGAATTTACAGGTACACGCTCCTTTTGTCGGAAGACCAATAACAAAAATGATACGCATAATTATAATAATTAATAAAAAATACATTAAACTTTAGTATTATATAAAATATAAATAAACATCCAAATTTAAACTAGGTCATTTCGGATCACAAAGAAAAGAAATAGTCCTCATAAAAACAACAATGACATAGGTGCGCGTGCACTGGCTACAGTAAATGCATGTGTGATTAACTAAGAATCTGATTAGCAGACTAGCAAACCCAATATCACATAGATATATAAAAACACGAAGCAACATGAATTCCATCCATGCAATAGCCTGACGAAGTCTCACAGAGATCAGACTTTGAAAATTCTGTGTAACTTAATTACTATATATATATATATATATATATATATATATATATATATATTTTTTTTTAACTTCATACATAGATGAAATGTATAAATATTTGTATATAAAAAAACATTTACTTAAGTTCTTTGTTCATATATAAACCATGCAGCATCACATTTCCATTATTTTGTTGCAGTTGTGTGTTTGTCCAAGATAAATCTTATTCGGTGGTGTTAGCCAAAACCACATGTGAAATTGGCTTTATCTCCGAAACACCACCAAACGTTATCGATGCCTAATTGGCCATTAGATGTGGATGCGATTAGGGCCAAATCGCATTGCCGAGGAGTTTAAAGCTGCCTTTATCGTCTTCAATCTTTTAGCAGATCAAATAAAAGAATTAGAAAACTTGTGCACTACATCGACAATCACATCGTCATGGCATTTGCCAGCTTATTACTATTATCCATTATCAAAAGGCTTATCAATGGAGAATATTCCACAATATATTAATATTATTAATCTGCAACCAATTATACTTACATACGCAGGCATATATATATATATATATATATATATATATATATATATATATATATATAAATATAAATATGTATATATATATATATATATGTATGTATATATATATATATATATATATATATATATATATATATATATATATATATGAATTTCCACAGTCGAGCGTAAATGGAACACGTACATCAAATCTGTTGCCAAGGCCCCTGGCTAAATGGTGAAATCCTTCTATGGATCCAGTAGATATCTCACTGGTGATGCAATTCTTTATCTTTATAAGAGCCAGTACGTCCAAGGATGGAATACTGTTGCCACATCTGAGCATGAGCTGCTAGAAAGGACTTGTCCTGCATTGATAGAGTTCAAAATAGACTTCATAGCCCCGTAGGAAATGTCCCTTTTCTCTTCCCTGCAACCTCTATCTCACAGAAGAGATGTTGCGAGTTTGTCTCTGCTATATCGTTATTTACATGGAAAGTGCTCAACTGAGCTGCAATCTATGCCCCCCTCGGCAAACTTTCACAAGAAACACTCGTCTATCTGAGAACACTATCAATAATTCCCCCCACTCTTTATCTTTGCTTAAACCTAAACATAGATTCCATGAACAAAGCTTCTTTCTTAGAACTGCACGCCTGTGGAATTGTCTTGCGTTTTTCTCCTGTCCAGCTGACTACAATATGGGTGTCTTCAAGTCCAACGTAAACAAGTTCATGATGAGCCATTACACTTAAGTTAACAAATTTACCGAATTTCCATTACTAACGATTACTATATTGTCCAATTAACTACTGTACACTCTTAACCCTTATACTCGAGTGGTCCCTGGTCTTGATAAGTTGTTATGCCTATGTAAAAAAAAATATTTATACTCCTCTGAACATTTTTTTGTGTTTGTATTGATATTCATATTAAAAATCCCTTTTTCTATTTATTTAAAAAGAAAATACAACGTTTTTATATATGGATCATGGAATTGCATTCATCTACAAATATCTGGCTAATTTTCATATTCTTTTAAACATTCATTTTAATTAATTCGTTATTATCTTTTTTCGGTTTTCTTATAGGATGATTATCTTTAGTTGACTATTACGTGTAATTATATTCATGCAGATATTCTACATGATTTATACTTGCATAATATTTGCATAAAAAGGTTAAAGTTAACACAAACCGCTTTCTATATATATATTTATGTATGCGTATATATGTTTGTTTAAAAATTTTGCCTACCAAACTCCTCTGTCAGTTTTTGGTCTACATACATGAAACTTTTTATATAGGTTATTCGAACCCATGCAAAACATTTATTTGGGATTTAGCCAGGGAAAATCTGTGAAAAAGTGTGAAAATTAAAAGAAATGGAATCTGCCAGGTTAAGATCGAACGAAGCATTATAAATATGCATGCATAACGTAATAGCTATTGGTTTATGTTTTAATTTTTAGCTTTGTAGAAAACATCTTCATAGCTAAGGTATTAACGTCAAAGGAAAAAGTAAATCATAAACTAAGCGTTTTGGTTTCGATTCTCAGTGATGGCGCATATGGTATGTTTTTTTTAAGCATTTACAGCATTACTATATATTAGGCCCAATATAATATAATAATAAATATGAAATCTGCATTAAACAAAATATCATTTTTAAGCGTATTTTACGACCAAGCAATGCAGGGTGGTTTGATATATATATATATATATATATATATATATATATATATATATATATATATATATATATATATATATATATATGCATATATATATATATATATATATATATATATATATATATATATATATACATTAGTGGCCTGGAAAGGCGACAGAGAAGGCAACAGAAGCAGCAAAACTAAAGCCGACCTGCTAGGACACTATATATACAAATGTGGGCAAATTTTGGCATATTTTATTTGTTTGAAAATATAGGTTCTTTTTTGCCAATTCTTATAAAACTTTTAACCATGAAATGGTATTATAATCTTCAAAAAGCTTTGGTCTATTTTTTATTGAGCACTCTTATATAAACCTTGCTAAATTCATTGTTTGTTATCATTGAATATTCTTAACCTGGAATAATTATATATATATATATATATATATATATATATATATATATATATATGTATGTATGTATGTATATATATAGTGTTGGGACGATTAATGCGAATCGGAATCAGGAAATGGAAAAATCAAAATATTTGGGATACCGGAACCGGTATCGAAATCAGAAAAATTGGTGACTATTTTCTGATGCCAAAACGATTCTTTTAATTGTCTTTTCTATTTCATTTTGTTTAAAGCAAAATCTTCCATTGCTGGTAATAATGATAAAATAATAAATATTTATTGATTTTAAATTACTAGTAAAGCTAAAATCTATAGATCATCTTCCACAAGTGTAAATTTACGTTTCGGAGAATGTCTGCACATTAAACATGTGTTTTTTACAGGAATCGGGGAAAATAACAATTCTATACTTAAATGTTTAGAGATTTATAAAGAATCGAAATCGGAATCAGGGATTTAGTACTTAATCTGTTATTGTATCGGAATCAGGAAAAATACTAAATCGTCCCATCACTAATATATATATATGGTGGGAGAACTGCCGACGGTCAACACGACGGTTCTAGGTTCAATCCTTGGCTTGGAAGAGATGCTAGTCTAGCGGCACTGATGAGTTGTGATACAACGAAACAGGACTGTATGTCAATGACTACAAATATATTTTAAGCCCCCCTCTTTGGGTAGAGCACGGTCGTAAATATTCTCACCCGCTACTTAATTGGCTGAAAATTTGAAGCTAGTTATTTGTTTGTTTAGAAACAGGCGATTTGAGCACTATAAAAGTGGTGACGGGTTTCTATTTAAATAGACATTCCGACGAGTTATTTACGGGCGTCGATTCCAAGGTCGAGTGGGAGAACTGCCGACTGTCAACATGACCGTTTTAGGTTCAATTCTTGGCTTGGGAGAAATGCTAGTCTAGCGGCACTGATGAGTTGTGATACAACGAAACAGGACTGTATGTCGATGACTATATATATATATATATATATATATATATATATATATATAGATACATATATATACATATATATATACATATATAGATACACATATAGGTATATATAAATATATTAATGGTGTCTTAAAAATCTTTAAAACACCTAAACGAAATTGAAATTTGAGGAAAATTTATTAACTGGTTTTCAATAACTGTAATTAAAATTCCACAAAATCTGAATTGAAAGTAAAAGTAAAAGTGCATAGATAAAATGAAGGGGGATACATAGCTGAGTATCCCCTTTCATTTTATCTATAAACTTTCACTTTCCTTTCAATTTTCTCTCTCGACTGTTTTCAAAAATTGAGCTAAGATACTTATATATATACTTATTTTTTGCTAACTTTTTTTTCTGCGGAATAGAAGAACCTTTCTTTAAAACTTCATAGAATAAGGAACCTTTCACCTTTATTCCTTATTGTTTGTTTGGAATAAAATATTGTGAATTTAAGTTTACAATATCTTGACATTTTCTACTGATATTACGCTCTATCATTAATATCGAGCTTTTTAATCTGGATAAAGCTGTTGTTCTATAAATATATACGTTTATAGTTATATTTCTGCACTTTCGATTTTGAAAAGATTTTTTATTAATCTCTTATCTTTAGTATTTTGCTCCTATTTCTATATTTATACGTGTGTGCGTGTGTGTGTGTGTGTGTGTGTGTGTGTGTGTGTGTGTGTGTGTGTGTGTAAATGAAGAGAAAGAGAGAGAGAGAGAGAGAGAGAGAGAGGGGGGGATTAAGTTTATAATAAATAATAAAATGCTTACAAAAAAAATAAGGTTACAAAGCGAACGTCAAAAAGTATAAAAACACCATGGGTGAAGTTCATTACCATTTTTTTTTAAATACCCTTTTTAATTTTGTTTTACTTTAATAACCAAGAGCTCATTTTTACTGTCCTTACCAATCAAGTTTCGCCACAATATTCTCTAACCTGAAAAGAAAGAAAAGACAGATAAATAATTTGTTCAGCCATCGATCATCACACAAAAAAATTTCTTTCATTTTTTTTTTATACGTCACTCTTTTATAAGCAATATATATTTTTTTCAGCTTCGTGTCATTTTTTTGTTTTTGTTTGTCAGCCCCTCCTACCACAAATAGCCTATAATTTTGGCCGCTGTTTTAGTATCTTGCTTGGGACGTTGCATACAATTAAGTGATCCCCCAATCTGACAGCTGTGTAACTAAACAATATGTATGTATGCAGCATACAGTGTGAATTTTTATTACCTCTTCAAACTGTCCAGCATCTTCATAAACATAGATGGCAGTTAAGGTTTCAATGTTGGAACAAAAAAAAAAAAAAAAAAAAAAAAAAACAAGAATTGCTGCAGAATTTTTATTATTATTATTATCATTATTATTTACTCACTAGGTTTTTTTTTTTATACAAGCCATTATCAGTGATTCCTCATTGTCAATAACAAGTAGTGTTCCCTGGACACTGAGTAACAAGTGTCTCCATATTGCCAACACTATCTAAGTTTTTGATATTAATAACTGTTTCAAATCGTTTTGTATAAATCACCAGAACTGATTTCCATTGATTTCTCGCTAGTAATGATGGTTGGTTTTCTTTGTAATTTGGGTGACAATAAAACTTTCCCAGGTTCCAGTACTCTCTGTACCATTCATATGGAGATCTGATTATTATTATTATTATTATTATTATTATTATTATTATTATTATTATTATTATTCACTCAATAGTTCTAATACCGACCTTCACCAGCGATCACTCACTGACATTAATTTGTGGTGTTCCCCCCACCCCGAGTATGAGAGATAGCAAATATCTCTAAATTTCCAGGTATCTCAATAACTAGGGCAGTTGACTTCACATTATCGCAACAGCCACTTACCATTGATTTCTCGCTGGCAACAAGCATTTGTATTCCCCGGGTTTGGGTGACAAAAAGTCTTCCTAAGGTTCCAGTGTTCTCTGCACTCTTCCAGTGAAGGTCTGATTATTACTCTCCTACCTTGGTCCTTCCGGACCCTACACGACTCTTTGGTGCGATGCCAGCCACTTTAAATGCTAGCATTTTTTGGATGTTGGAAGTTTTTTATTATTATTATTATTATTGTTTACTCACTAGGAGTAGTCACACAGACCATCTTCAAAGATTTCTCTTAGAGAACAACTTATGGTGTTCTCTGGAGTTTGAGTGGCAAGAAGTCTCTCCAGATTTCCCACATTCTCTACCTTTTTCGATAACCTTTACAGATGAATTCATGTTAACACAAAAGCCGCATGCCATTGATTTCTTGTTGGCGGCGACCATCGGTTTTCACTGGAATCTGGGTGGCAATAAACCTCTCCAAGGTTTCAATCCTCTTTGCACTCATTCAGTAGAGGTCTGGCTAGTACTTTCTCCCTCAGTCTGTCCATCCTCCTCGGCCGTCCTAACTTATTTGGTGTGGCATTAATTCATGGCGATACACACAAAAAAGGGGTCAGAAGGCACGGATGCAGGGGGGGGGGGTTAACTTGCAATTACACAGTTTCAGTTTTTATGATTCCATGTGATGTTCCTTTGTGTTTTATATTTGTAGCAGTTTCTATATTTCCGGCTGGTGCTAATAGCTCATGTGTGTTAGTCTCAACATTCAAGAGTTTTCCTTAATATTTCAGCCGTTTTCATTATTGATATCTGTTGTATCTTCTCAGTCATCCTTCTGATTCCAATCTCTCTCATTTGTTTTTGTAAAGTTTTTCACTATTGTTCCTAGCACTCTTACTATTAGTGGTGTTATTGTGACTTTCTTCATCTTCGAAATTCTTTTGAACTCTCTGGTCAGTTCAGTGTATTTTCTCAGCTTCTCCGTCTACTTGATCTTCACTCGAGGCAAAATCTATAATCTGGCAAGACTTTCCTTCTTGTAAATTATGACTATAACATCCAGTTTCGTTGTTTGGATGGGTTTATCCTTTTGTATATCCATGTCCCATAGGATTTTGTGACTCATATTCAAGTACTACTGCCGGTTTAGACTTGTTTCAGTTGTCTGAATGTTCAAGATTTAGTTGTCTGTATAATTCTAAGTGTACCGCCTTCCCCACTTGATCGTGTCTATTTTTATATTCTTTTTAAACTACTTTGATGGATTCGCTTATTATGTAGTTTATAGCTTCGTTTCTTTGTCCACAGAATTTGCATTTGTTGTTTTCTTGTGCCTTGTCGATACTTGCTTTGATGTGGTTGGTTCTAATTGCGCTATATTGTTGTGTAATGAGTTCAAAGTTGGCAACAATTGCTCGAATGTTGCAATCAGCTATTTTTTTGACTTTGAATATTCATTGCTAACATCATAACATTATTGTAATGCTGCAATTTCTGGAACTGAAAAAAATATCTCAAATAAAATAAGATTATATTTTGTTCACTTAAACATTTTGCAATGACCAAATAAATTTTACTTTTTACAAAGGGGGCACCAATTATCAAGGTCCGGAGGCCACTCGAGGATAAGGGTTAAGGCATGTACAGTAGCCATTGGGACTGTAGCATAGTAACTGTTAGTAGTGGAAATTTGATATAATTCGATTATTTAAAGGGGCGGTTAAGCAAGAACCTGTTTACATTGTACTTAAAGATGATAATATTGTAGTCAGCTGGGAAGGCAATTCTAGAAAGAAACTTTGTTCATGGAATCCACGTTTAGGTTTAGGCATTGATAGAGAGTGGTAAAAATTATTGATAGTGTTTTGGTTAGCTGAGTGTTCTTTATGAAAGGTTGGCAAGGCGGGAACCATACATCTTTAAAGGAATTTGAAAATCTTTAATTTACAAGATGATGAAAAACACAATACCATCCTGAAATTTGGGAGAAGATAGAACCAGTTTTAAATTCTACATATTTTTCTCACACTCTCATAGAATTCCAATGTGAAATGACTGCCTAACCAGCATGTGTTGAGCAACATTTAGAAATTGACTTCCAAACTAATCTATCTCTAGCCAGGTCTTTATTTATTCCTGCTTCCCTCGAATTCTTCATTGTCACACATTTTCTTTGACCTTCACGTGACAACTAGCCCTATTATCTAAAAAAAAAAATATCATCTATTCTTTCAATGAGACCAAACCCACAAAATCTCCCGTTCTGGGCACTTACCTCTATCCTGTCAAAATGAAACCTTTTTCTACAATCATCAGATCTATGTAAGAGTGATCGTCTCTGTCAGTCTTTATCAACTATTTTGTCACTTTTTGGTGAATAAACATGCAATTTGATAAATAAACTGTGCCAATCGTTTTATTGCAGATTAGTAAAATATCTATATTTCACTAAATATACGTTACAAATAAATGAAAATTATATCATCAAACGACTGCTTTAAGGTTAGTTATTTCCACAAATGTCATTAAAATCCATGTGATATTCACAAAGTTATGGTATTTTATTTATTATCAAGGTATTTTACTGTGCATCGATTTATTGCAGATCTTTTCCAATGCCAAAAAATGGAAGATTGAAGTTTATAGAAAAGCAAAGGATTGTTGCTGGACTCGTTGAAGATTTAGCCATGTAGCTGGAAAGGAATCCAAGAACCTTGACTTCATTCATGAACAACCCAACACCAAATCCAGAAAGGATAAGGGTAGCAGGAGAAACATTTCAGATCATGATATTCAGAAAATTCATAGGGAAGTCAACTGAAACCCAAACAGCACCAGTGCTTCTATATTTACAAGAGCAGGAATCATTCCCAGATCCAGGCAGGCCTGATGCAATGTGTGAATAAGACAGCGAGGAACATCAAACTTCTTCCAAGACCTCCAGTGAGTAATCAACATAGGGAAAAACGAATGACTTGGGCACAGAGTTACATGTAAATGGATTTCCAATGTCTCCTATTTAAGGATGAGTCACATGTTATTCTGAACGAAGGGGATAATATTTGGAACCTGAACAGAACTCCGACCCCTTACAGAGTCCATCGCCAACAAGGAGATGAATACATCATGTTTTGGGTGGGAATAACTGGGAATACGTTGGTTAGACTATTCCGAGTGCCAGAGGGTGTAAATCTCACCAGCAATGCGTGCACTGTCTTTTTTGGATAATTATTTATTGCCATGGCTAGATAACCTACCATTGTCACATCGCTTTTAGATGATTTTAATGTATAACAATGGATCATCTCATTCTGCTAGGGCGGCTGCATCCTGTCTTGAATCTATGGGATTCGTTGGAGAAACCCTCATGATCTGGCCACAGTGTTCTCCAGACCTTAACCCCATTAAACATCTCTGGTCAATGTTGAAAAGAGTGGTTTATGAGGAATGTTAGCAACTTATTTAAAGGATGGTGGAAAATAATTGATATTGCCATATCTATAACTCCTTCTAAGATCAAATAATTGACTTCCTTGGTGGACCACAGGTTTAAAGTTATTTAAAATATGATGGATATGTTGATAAATATTTAATTTATTTGAAGCTTAGCACCTAGGATCTTTGACAAGAAAATATAATAAAAAATGAAGTTTTCATGATTTGACATTGTATTTTTCCCCTAAAACAACATTTTTAGACACCTACAATAAAGCGATAGACAGTGGAAATTCCTTGATAAAGAAAAAAATGTCAGAACTTCGTGAATATCGCATAAATTTGAATAAATTTTTTTGGAAGTAACTAACCTTTAAGCTGTCCTTTGATGATGCAATATTAATTTTTTTGTGCCGTATATTTAGTGAAATATTGATATTTTATTAATCTGAAATAAAGCGATTGACATAGTTTAGACGTGCAATTTGATATATAGGGGATCAGCGCCTGTGAAATCAATTCTATTTATTTTCAGTCGGTAAAAATAGCTTCTAAAGGGTTAAAATTGAAAACAATCGGAACTGGTAAGACATAAGTGTTATTTCTATGCATAAAAACATTCAGATTAGAAATGCAAAATTTGGGGGGGGGGGGGAGAGGGGGGGTCATATGATGAAGATTTTTTTATTTCTAATCTGAATGTTTTTAAAGTTGTTGTTTTCGTTTTATTTTTCTATTTGTATGATGCCGGCTTTTTCTCCTCTTCTGACAAGAAGCATTTAATTTCGAAATTTGGCTTAAAGATGTTTCTCCCCCCTTCCCCCTTCTCTAACCGTTTCTGACTTGAAATTGTAATAAAGTTTCTATGTAACTTTACTCTTTATATTTTTAACTTTTTCTAATGTTTACTCCTCTTTATCGGGTAGAGCTTTTTATCCTCATAAGTTTGCCTTATCATTGAAAATTTACTTAATTAATAGCTTAATTGTATTACTATATATATATATATATATATATATATATATATATATATATATATAGGCTGGAACAATAATATTGTCATCCTAAAGAAAATAATACTAAAGATTTATTTTAAAACTTTTATTTAAAAAGTCATTAAGGTAACTTGATTATGTAGTAGATCTGACATCTATTCAATATAGTCGCCTTCAACCTCAATCATCGTCTCGATGTGGGTTTGAAACTGGGAGCATGCCTTTGCTACAAGCGCCAGCCGGAGATCAGTGAATACTTGGAAGATTGCGGCAATCAGGTTGGCTTTGGTGTTGTGGGAGGTCATGTTGGTGATGTTCTCGACGTATAACTAAACAAAGTAGTCTAGTGGGTTCAGGTTGGAAGAGGAGGAGGGCCAGTGAGAGAAGAGTACAAAGTCGTAGCACTTCTTCTGAAGCCAAGCCTTGGGTCTCTTTTGACTTGTGGGACACTACCAAGTCCTGCTGCCACACCCAGGGTTTGCCAGCGGCCATCTACTTGCACCAGGAGATCATCACATTCTAACACACATCCAAATACACTTTGATATTGACTTTCAAGCTGACTTCAAAGATGTAAGGTGGCATGAAGTGGTCCTCCCTTGAACCACACCAAAAACCATAACCGTGGCCAGTAACTTTGTTTTCATCACGCTGGGCACCAGCTCAAGAGTTGAACCATCCGGATTTGCATATTGAGGTTGCTTGCAATGGTCCTGCTCTCGTAATTTGGATCAGTAGAGAGCATGAGTTGGACATATCTCGGTTGTTAAACATTGTGTCAGTTTTAGACATGATAGAACGCACTGGCGGACTAGTAGATGGTCTGCAAAAAAAAAAAAAAAACCAAAACAAAACGGTTTTCATCAAACAGAAATGGAATCATTTATTTTCTAGGCAGGCTGTTCACATTTTTTTTTTTTTAGGTGTGCACACTATTTTAGGTGTGCACACTTTATATTGGTTGGATTTATTTTTACAGAAGGGGTGCTTAGAGCCGATGCATAGAGACGCTTTTGTAAACTTTGTATGTAACAGCTAATGAGTCAACAACCGGTTGGGAGGTGTATTATTTTTATTTATAGATATATTTTTTTAACTTTTATTCACCTCAAATAAGGCATATTACAACTTGGATGCAAGGAAATATGTGAGAAGTTTAGCAGCGAAATGTCTGTTTACATTACATTTAAACTTCTGCATTATAGTACAGTCGGAAAAGCAGGAAACATGGACGAAATTCCAAAGTGTAGCAATCTCAGGGAGAAACTATTAGAACAGAAGACTTTTCAGCATCTATGAATAAAAACAATGAAAGGGTTTTTATTATCATTTTTATTATTATTATTATTATTATTATTATTATCATCATTATTATTATTATTATTATTATTATTATTATTATTATTGGCTCACAAGGAGCTTTCACACAGGTCATCAAAGATTTCTCCTTGCCAATAACCTGTGGTGTTTCCTGGAAGCTGAATGACAACAAACCTCCCCAGGTTTCCAGTACTCTCCACCTCTTTTGGTAAAATTTGCAAATGAATTTGCGTTATTGCAACAACCGCTTACCATTGATTTCTCGCTAGCAGTGGCCATTGGTCTCCACTGGAATTTGAGTGGCAATAAGCCTCCAAAAGGTCGCAGTTCTCTTCGCGCTTGTCCAGCGGAGGTCTGGTCAGTGCTCTCTCCTTGGTCTTCCCATCCTCCTTGACTCTTCTTGGCTATTTGGTATCACACTTTGGGGGGGGGGAGATAGTGAACTTATAGATATACAACTTTACGGTTCTTGTATCCATGTAACGCTTCTTCATGTTTTGTTTCTGTAGCAGTTTCTTTGGCCCGCTCATCTGGCTCATGTGTTTGAGTATCTGCATTCAAGGGTTTTTCTTAATATGTCAGCTGTTTCAGTTATTTTTATACATAGTATTTTCCAGCTATTCCTCTGATTCCAATTTCTGCCATTCTTTTTTCAAAGCTTTTTGGCATTGTCCTAGTGCTCCTACTATTATAGGTATTATCCTGAATTTTTTCATTATCCATATCCCTTTCAGCTCTCTGGCTAGCTCTGTGTATTTGCTCCTTTTTTTCCTTTTTTTTAATATTCACCTTGTGGTCAATTGGAACAGTCTATGATTTGACAGAACTTTTCTTTCTTGTTAATTATTATGTCATCTGGTTTTCTTCCTTGGATCGGTTTATCTATTTGTATGTTAATGTCCCACAGAATTTTATAATTCTCGTTTTCAATCACTGTTTCCGGTTTATGCTTGTGCCATTTGTCTGTACGTTGGAGATTCAGTTGTTTGCACGATTCCCAGTGTACTTCCCTCCCCCACTTGGTTGTGCCTGATCTTATATTCTTTTTGAGCCAGTTTGCTGCATTCGCTTACTATATGGTTTATTGCTTCGTCTCTTTGTCCACAGAGTCTGCATTTGCTGTTTTTTTGTGTTTTGTCAATATTTGCTTTGATGTGGTTCATTCTTATCACGTTATCTTATGCTGGATTCAATTTCTCGGTTTACGTATCCTTTTTGCATCTATGTCCAAGTGTTTTCATATTCTAATCTTCTGTCATCCTTATTAATCTTCGGTCAAGATGTTTCTCTTCACATTTTTTTCTCATCTTATCTTTTGTCTCTGTTTTTTAATTTCTTGACTTTTTCGGGGTCTCTTGCTGCCATGATTATCCTTTCATTTTTTTGCATTATGTATTTTTCCAATTCTTTTTTTGTGTCATTCGCACAGTCTCCTATACAAATTAGTCCTTTCCCATCTTCTTTCCTTTTCACATAGAGTTGATGAACATCGTCCTTTGGGTGTAGTGCATTGTGCATGGTCATGAGTTTCCTGGTCTTCTGATCGAACTGTCTCAGTTCTCCTTTAGTTCACCCTATGAACGGTCCAGAGTATCTTACTAGTGATACTGCCCATGTATTTATACCTTTTATTAAGTTTCTGCGATATAATTTAGTTTTCTTGCTCTCCTTCATTTCTGTTGCTTTGATGGTGTCTGCTTCCAGAACTCTCAAGTATTTATAAGTGTCTGGTTCCCCTAGGGCCCTCATTCCTGTTTGGTTGGGTAGTTCCATACCTTCTGTCGTCTCCAGTTTTCCCTTTCTTAAAACTAGTAGTGCGCATTTTTCCATGCCAAACTCCATTTAGATATCCTGGCTGAAGATCCTGGTGGTGTTTATTAATGTCTCTACTTCCTTTTCGATCCTTGCAAAAACTATCAGATCGTCCATGTACATCAGGTTGTTCATTTATTCCCTGTATTAGAGAATTTGTATCCAGTTTGGCACTTTCTCAGTATATTGTTCAGGGGCATCATGGCTATGATGAACAGTAATGGTGATAGGGTATCTCCTTGGAAGATACCTCTTCGAATGTTAACTTCTGTTATGTGTTGTCCATCAGCTGTCAATTCCAGTCTCCATGTTCTCATTGCATTTTCAATCATTTCGTTGATCCTATGTGGCTTTTTATACATTATCATTGTTATTATTATTGCTATTTATAGTAGTAGTAGTAGTAGTAGTAGTAGTAGTAGTAGTAGTAGTAGTAGTAGTTACCTGTGCTCCGCCGTTGCTCTGGAAAATTGAGAAAACCAAGAATCATATCTTCCAGAAGTAAATTGACCAGAAAAAAATCATAAAAACCCCTTTCTTGCCTAAAATGCCGAGCATTTATCCTAGATATAAAAAAAGATATTTGTAAATGAAACTATGTGTTATATAAAACGGTAATTGAATTAGAAAAGAATAAAACATGAATACTTAATTAATCAGATGCCGTTTTGCGATACAAGGTGCAAATTAGTTAACCTTATGACTTCAATTGCATACACATAATTATTTCATTAGAATGCTGTTTGTCTTCAATTGTCAATAGGAATTCGGCATTTTAATCTTAACCTTAGAACGACACACGCTTCAACAATCATGAATACACGCAAAAAAAAAGGCAAAGTAGTTACATCTCTTTGTATATAACAGAGCGATGTAGCCACTCTGGCATTCGTCACGTGAATTCATTATTTATGTTGCTAGTTTAAATGATATGGAATGATCGTATTTACCCGACCGGTTCTGGTAAGATCACTGAAGTTAAGCAACGCTGAGTCTGGCCAGTACCAGAGGTATGGCCATTTAATAATATCAGGCATCGTATGTAAAAGGACGTTGAACTTTCTGGCAGCTCCTACATCCCATCTGGTCTCCAGCTGTCTCCGCCATACCCTGCTGCTGGATCAGGCTGGTTGGGACAAGAGTGTGAGGCTGGTTCTATGCAAACCAGCTTCGCTTTGAAGCAAACTTCCAGCCCATGTCATCCATCATCCCTAGATGATCTTTGTTTTTCTGACAGACGAAATTCCTGATTGTTTTTGTTTTTTTGTTTTACAAAGGCTTAACCACATATCAAAGCTCGGAGCCCACTCGAGGATAAGGGTTAATGTGTGCATTCTAGTCATGTAATAATCTAGTAGTAATATAGTAGTGTAATAATCGTTCGAGGTGGAAATTTCGTATACTTAGATTATTTACTAGGGCGGTTCAATAAGAATTTGTTTACATTGGACTTGAAGGCGACAGTATTGTAGTCAGCTGGAAAGCAGACCAGCAGAACAGAGTTCCATAGGCCGGCAAATTCTAGGAAAGAAGCTTTGTTCATGGAATCTACATTTAGGTTTAGGCACCGATAGAGAGTGAGGGAATTTATTGATAGGGATGGTTTGAATATAGAAATTTATGAAAATAAGAATCTGAAAGAAAATAAAGAAAGATTCAGTTAAGTATAATAAGCAGAAAGCTATTCAGATGATCAAGAAATATGTTTATTTTTTATTTTTTATTTTTCCTTATTCCGGACATGGCTTATTGGCACTGAAGTGTAAGGGGCTAATATGATAAGGGTCAGATTTATAGTCGTTAACCTGAACAGGTAATTGCACAGCAAGATGTTTGTTCACATTACATATAAATTTCTGCAAGTTGGCATGGTTGAGGAAACGGGGGGGGGCAAGTAGGGAATTCCAAAGGCAAGTGGTCTCGGAAGAAAGAAGCGATCAGAGTAGCAAATTTTTCAGAGTGTCGGGACCTCAACCATGACTTTGCTGGTTGTCGGTTGGATTAAGGTGGATGCAAGTGTAATAAGCTCATCAGAGCGCATTCCATGAAAGTACTTGTAAAATAAGCACAGGGATGCGAAACTGCGATGATGCAACAAGGGCTGGAACTTGACAGACAGTATGGGACGTATCATGTTAAAAATTCTATCACCTTTAATATTCACGGCATGTTGAATATAAAAAAAGGAGAATAGAAAAGAGTTGAAATCAATTTCACTACAAGCAATACTAGGAATATGATATGAAAAAAACTACTTCAGACTTCTACTCAGTCATGGTTGATAAAATAAGAACAATCAACCCCTGTGGATAAAATAAAAGGTTCAATTAAAAATTCTATAAATTTACCATGTTCAACATAAAAACTCCCAAGTTTGACAAAACATACCTAAAGAAGGTCTGAGGTTTCATCCGCCATAATTTTATCAGAATAACACCCAAAGTGAGAATAGTAGTCAGAATAATCTACATATTAATCTACTTGTCCATACGTCCAGTGTCAGAGAAAACCATCATCACCGCAAACATTAATTAATGAGAAACGAATTACCTCTCTTTATAGTTGCGCTTTATCAGTTAAAAATCATTAAAACCATTTCCTCTCCAAACATTTTTCAAAAAAGAAAACATGGCTGCCTGCTGACGGTTTCATACTTTTAAAAAAGCGTCATGTTGAGAGGAGCCTGTGATTTTTTTCATTATTATAGTTTCTTTTTAAAATTGAAAAAATGTGCAAGTGAATTGAGTTCTGTTCCTTTATAATTTATATTAAAAATATTCAGGAAAAAAATAAACCAAATATGTTGCGTGTTGAATTTTCAGTGAAAAAAAAATCTAAATTTTTTAAAATCAGTTCTTTTTAACGTAAACAGTTAAAAAAAAAACAACTTTCCTAAAATACTGTTTTAAATTCGCTGTTATTAGTTGTATTTTATTTTTTTATTCATTTCATTTATAATGTATTTAAAAAATTTTCAACTACCGTGGAATTTCCACAGGTTCTGCTAATCAAAATGTTTCTAATTCTTATTTGCACATGTTTTAAATTAATACAGAAAAAATGAATAACATTTTAGTTGCAAGGTAGACAAATCTAATTAGATTCTTCAATTAAACATATACGTTTTTCCGTTTGCTGACTTTTACTCTTGGGTGATTATTTAAAAATGTTTCATATTAGCAATCGATTGGGTCGGTCGAAGTAAGCCTAAAAAAATTTATATAAGAGTACGTTATTATATTGCCAATAGCATAATACAACATTAGCAAATCAAAATTAGCTCGTAAGAAGCTAAGTTCGATTTATCAACTTCAATACTATTTAGGTCTGACTATAAAAATCCGACAAAATATCTTTATATGTTAGAGGAGTACAAAATCATCATACGATTAGAGAATTTTCATTTTCATTTTTTATGGGGAGAAAATAAAAACTAATAATGTACGTAGCAAAAAAAAAAAAAAAAAAAAAAGAAAAAGAAAATGGATAAACACACATTTGCAAACATCATAAAAGTGAGATAAAAAGATCTCTGTATGATTGACTATGACAGTTCAAAACCTAGAATAAACGCAAAGTGCGATAGAAGATATTCCCTTATCTTATAAATTTATTATTTTATATTTAATCTACATAAAGTGTAAAAGCCAGTATCTATTCATGCAAACAAACAGATATACCCTAGGCACAGATATGCATCAGGGGCCATGTGACTGTATCATCTGGTCGTAAAAATATAAGGGGGTGAGAGAGAGAGAGAGAGAGAGAGAGAGAGAGAGAGAGAGAGAGAGAAAGAGACCAGTGATAGAAGCAGATTCGAATTATGTCACTGATACAAACGAGTGGATCCAGAGTGCAGGGGATATTTTATGGATCACGAGAGAATAAGCATCCATGCTGTCAGGTTGTCCGACAATTACTGGCACTTTTCTAACCCGAAATTTCGAATCAAATACAACGGGCATTATAATAGATATTTAATTAAAATAACTTCCTTCTGATCAAATAGAGTGTAATGAGTAATGTCATAAGTTACCTCCCTTGTCGGAGATTATCTCCCTTGTTTTAGAACGCTCTCGTGTATAGATGATTAGAAATAGTTATCTGTGTTTGTATCTGTTCTTGGAAGTTGAACAAAGCTTCCTAAGCTGTCTTGTGTTATCATGATTTTATTACATATATTCATGAATTAATATGCGTTTTGGGTCCTTTTTGTGACATACGGAATTGAGGGATGGCCGGTTCTCCATTGGAAGTACTTTAAAATCAGTTACATGAAGTACATTTTTAAATGTTTGTTACTGTTGGCCAAGGGAAGAGTCTATCAGGCAATTTATGTGCGAAGTGTTATGATGTATAGAAGTGAATCCTGTCCAGTGAGGGTTTACAATACGCATTGGATGGTGAGACATGATACAAGAATACCACGATGAATGTGTAATATGAGTCTTAAAGACAACATTCGATCTCATGAGCTCAGAAGATGATTAAAACTAGACGGTATAAGGAGATGTGTACAAAGAAGTAGACTTTGTTGGTTTAGTCATCTTGAAAGGTGGTGATGATGTCGATGATTTTTTTGTTGGCGTTTTTATTTTTTTGTAATGTACGAAATATATATCGGCTCTTTGACAACACAATGATCAGGAGTGACGTATGTAAATTTGAGGAGGGAACATGCTTATGCTTTGGGGGAAAATACCGTATATCTTTTAATCTAATCACAGAGCTAAATTTAATTTGGGATATCTCGGCAATATTAAAGATTTGTTCAAGTAAGACCAGCAGAAATTACACAGTTGTGTCCCTTATTTGTCGTATATTTCTGCCAAGCTAAAAATGCTATGATATATTTCCATTCAATTAACTTGCGACACGAACGCAGACCCAATGATATCATTGTCAAACTGAAACATACTTATTTAAATACACTGGTTAATGTAGTCCCAGAATCTATATGGTTTTATGGGTTAATCTAAAAAAAAAAACTGTAATAGTTTTTGACATACTTCCATTCTATAGACGTCCAGTGGAAATGCTAGTATATATATATATATATATATATATATATATATATATATTTATATATATATATATATATATATATATATAGTTAATATTTAGTAGCCTAGTTCTTCTGAAAATGTTCTTCCAAATTTGAAATTGTATCATTGCGTAGCTATTCCTTGATGTAATGCCATATGTTTTCGATAGGATTGAGGTCTGGCGATTGTGCAGACCAATCCAAACACGGAATATCATGCTCTTATATGGACCTCTTGACATTGCCAGCTGTATGAATGGGAGCATTATCTTGCATGAAGATGGGATTATCATCCAAATTCCAACCAAAGTATCATAGAAACTACTGAGTCAACATATTAATGTACTTGGTCGAATTAATTCGACATTGCAAACGATTTATAGGCCCTGGACCATTGGTACTAATAGTGCCCCACACCAGAACTAAACTTCCATCACCTTGCAGCATTGAAACTGAGAACCTAGGATTAAATTCTTCTTCTTTCCTCCGACGGACGTACTGCCTACCATCACTACCTAGCCTATTGAACTTGCTTTCGTCGCTAAGAAGCACTTTTGACCAATATGAAGAGTCATGATCTTCATTGCATCTGCGGAGTCCAGACAGCGCTTTCTATTCTTTACAGAAATCATTGGCTTGCGTCTTGTAACATATCTCCGCAAATTAAATTCCTATAATCTGTTCTTGACAGTAGAGAAAGAGAGAGAGAGAGAGAGAGAGAGAGAGAGAGATAGAGAGAGAGAGATAGAGAGAGAGCACTTTTTAACAAGATTGCACTATTGTTAGATCTGGGGAGCCGTTTCAAATCTGTTTCTGAGGATGGGAATCTTGATAGCATTGTCTTCCCTGTTAGAAGTAACTCTAGTACGACCAGATTTAGCGGCATCACGAACACTGCCGGTGTTTTGGTGCTTTTGCACAGTTTTTCGTACCGTTTTCTCATCACATTTCAATCTGCGGCCGATAAACCAGAAAGGTGCAGATTAATGATCCCCTGACAATCACTAAGAGAAAGTCCTGGCATATTGACTAAATGTTGCATTGTATAACCTGAAACAACAACAATTACGATTAGAGATGCTTTGTTGCCTGTTGGTGGATATTTTAAACTGATTTAGGAGCGATAATTTAAGCTGGTTTTAAGCGAATTTGTTGCTGTGGACTTTCTTTTTACCTCCACAATTTGAAGTTATTTTTTAAATTGATGTGAACACTAGAATATTTCAATTAAAAGTTAAATATAAACAGGTAAATTATAGAGGAATAAAAGGCGAATCAAATGAGGTATAAGTTGTTTAAACAGTTACATTAAATTTAGCTTAAATTTGCATGTTTTTTAAAATTACAAGTGCGGACTTTCTTTTTGCTGACACTATATATATATATATATATATATATATATATATATATATATATATATATATAACTCGTATAACGTATTAACATATTGCAGTAGTTTTATTTCTCTAGTCTAAAGTGTGGCTAAGTTTCATCTTTTGACCTTTGTCCTCTTTTATCTCAATAATTATTTTCCTTTATTGCGCATGTCTTACCTTAAGTCAACCTTATTTCTTAAGCAACTAATATTTTTCCATTTTGTTTTCGTTTTTATTGGTGTCTTTGTATTTTATTCTTGTTCTTTTTCATCTTTGGTATTTTTGTGTCAATATGTGACTCTGTTGGGGTAACTTCGACAGATTTTGGGGACTTTATTATTAATAAGGCAGGGCCCTTTTTTTATCCTTTGCAAATATTACAGAAAGACCGCTTCAATCTAATCTGTTCGACTCATGGCGAAAATCTTCTTAATAAAACATATAAAAATAAATACGATTATTCGGTATGTATAAAAAACATAGTAAAAAAAGAAAAAGAAAAGCGAATCACGTGTAGAAGAGAGAAAGAGAAAAAGAAAAGAAAAATAGAAGAATAGAAAGAAAACGGGAGAAAGGTGAGAATAAGTTAGATAGATAGATGGATAGATAGATAGATAGATAGATAGAAAAAGAGTTATATATGTGTGTGTATATATATATATATATATATATATATATATATATATATATATATATATATATAGGAAAATATGTTTATTAAATTCACCTTTTATTTACGTCAGTCCTTTAATTTATGAAGTTCTATGTAAATACAGACCATATATAAATGTAACTACAGAGCATATATAAATGACGAAAGTTTATATTCCAAATTTCAAGATGTTGTCCATCTTACTGTTTAATTCGTTAAGTACATTGACATGCCTAATTCTTTACAGCATCTGTTTCGTAGCGCAGTATCATACATGTAATTAGCATGCCAATTTTAAAAATTTATTCTGCCTTTAACTCATCAAATTTAAAGATGACACAACACACTGAAAAACAAGTAACCTTTCTCTTCCAAATTTCGGATTTTATAATCACGCCAATATTACTTTTCTTTTAAAGTTGATAAGTTTCTTTTCTTCTGATGAGTTAGAGGCGGAATAAATCCAAAAATTGACATTATAATTACATTAATCATTCTGCGCTATGAAACATGCGCTGTTAAGAATTGTGCATGCCAACGTACTTAAAGAAATCAATGCTAAGATGATTAACGTCTTGACATTTGGAATATAGAATTTCGTCATAAAGTGCATATATATATATATATATATATATATATATATATATATATATATATATATATATATATATATATATTTTATGTTTTTTACATGGTGGTAACCACTTATCAAGGCCCGGAGGCCACTCAGGAATAAGGGTTATTGTGTGTACAGTGATCAATGAGATAGTATTGTAGCAATCATTAGTATTGGAGATTTGATAGAGTGTCTTACTTAAGGGGGCGGTTTGTCAGGCGGTTTATGTTGGATTTGAAGACATCCAAGTTGTAGTCAGGTGGGAAACAGGCGAACGGAAGAGAGTTCCACAATCGCGCACTTCTGAGAAAGAAGCTCTGCTCATGGAATCTATGTTTGGATTTAGGCACAGATAAAGAGTGGGGAAAATTATTGACAGTAGTTTCAGCTAGACGGGTGTTTCTCGTGAAAGATTGGCGAGTGGAGACGAGAGATTGAGCTCAGACGAACACTTGCCATGGAAATAACGATAAAACAAAGACAGGCTCACAACGTCTCTTCTGTGGGAGAGAGGCTGCAGGGAAGAGAAAAGGGCATCCCCCACCAAACCACGAAGTGTATTTTGTACTCTCTCAAGGCAGGATAGGCTGTTTTTAGCAGCTCCTGCCCAGATTTGGCAGCAATACTCCATCCTTGGACGTACTTTGCTTTTATACAGATAGAGAATTGCATCAGTAGTGAGATATCTTCTGGAGTGGTAGAAGAACCCCACCATTTTCCCAGCATCCCTGGCAACAAATTTGATGTACATGTTCCATTTCAGATCAGGAGTAAAGGTTAAACCCAGAAGCTTGTCAAAACATGGAGCCTCCCCAAGACGAGAGCCATCCATTTCAATTGATTCCAGATGGGGATCAGAGCGTTGATGATGTAAAGATAGAAGCTTGGTTTTGGATGCATTAAAAGTGACCAGCCACCTCTTCCCCCATTGTACATCCCGCTTAAGATCAGAGGAGAGAGAATTAGAGAGAACTTTGTCATTTACGGCTTTGATTTTGCCATATATCGTCGTGTCATCAGCATAGATGTCTAACGAATGATTTAAGATTGTGTTTTGGGAGATCATTGATGTAGATCAGTAAGGGAGTTGGGCCCAGGATGGATCCCTTGGAGACTCCAGCATTAATACTGTGGGCCTCTGATTTCTGCCCATCAACCACTACTCTTATGAACCTATCAGAGAGAAATGATTTAATGATTGAGAAAACATTTCCAGTAATACCATAGCTGGGAATCTTGTGATGTAGGCCCTTATGCCATACCTTATCGAAGGCCTTTGATATGTCAAGATATTCACTAATCCTATGTGATATAACCATTAGCACATCTGCTGTAGATCTTGCAGAGCGGAAACCATATTGCATGTAACTTAGAAGGTTGTTTCTGTTGAGGTGGTTGACTACATCTTAATTTAATATAGATTCCAACAACTTACTAATGACACACAGGAGACTTATTGGTCTGTACTGAGAGGCAGATGAGCGATCACCTGAATTCTTTAATACAGGGCATATTGATGAGGTTTTCCATGGTGTTGGGAAGCACTTCTCCTTAGGGCAACGTTTAAACAGTTTTGTAAGTTTGGGGGCAATTTCTGGTTGGAGCTTTTTCAGCACTATAACTGGAATGCCGTCAGTTGCTTTACTGGAATCAAGGTTCTTGATTAGCCTTGCGACCTCATGCATAGATATTTGTAAGTTGCATAGCGTGTTGTCTGTTATAGGAGGAAATACAGGGAGTTGATGGCCATTGTCGCATAGGGTAGATTTAGCTGTAAAGTTCTTGGCAAATAGTCTAGCCTTGTCTGATGCTGATGAGATGACCTCAGGTCCATTGATGATAGTTGAGATAGAACGCACGCTTCTGTTCAAGATCCTGTTTGCTATTTGCCAGAACTGGTGGGAACCAAGCCGCTGCTCAGCTACTTTGGATTTGACAGACTGAGTACATAGCTCTCTTGCATTTTTTTATTACTCTTTTACAGTGGTTGCTGGCGTTCCTGAAAGCAGCTTTAGTCTCAGTACATCTATTACATTGGTAGTTATGGAAAAAGTGATTTCTGTGCGCAATGGCCGCAGCACATTCAGGGGAGAACCATGGCTGGCTGTTAGGTTTTTGTTGGAATTTTTTGGATAATATGAATCGGTCTATGCCTACAATAAACCATTCGGTCAGGTCTGATACTATAGAGGACACATCCTTTTTAAACATGGAATGCAGAGTTAGATCAGATATGAATGTACAGAAGCTATCCCAGTCAGCCATGGAGTATCGATATACAGTACGGTGGAGAGGTACATCTGAAGACTGATTACATTTCATTTTTATCTTAACTGCTACAACAGAGTGGTCAGAGGATCCCAGAGGAGATAGAATGGAACATGAACACAGCTCAGGGGAAGTTGTGAGGAAAAGGTCTAGAAGGCTTGCATATTGACCGGGTATATCGGGCACACAGGTGGCTTCGTGAACACTCTGAGTGAGGTCATAGGCAATGGAAAAATCATGACAAAACCTCCCCTCGTCATCGGTTTTATTTGAGTGGGTCAGCCATTTCACATTATGGACATTGAAGTCACCGCAAATGTGAATGTTAGCCAAAGTATGAGCAGACATGATGTGATCAATTTTCTCAGATATGCTCTTAAAAATAGTAACCCCACTGCTGTGGAGGCGATAGAAGGCAAATATAAATGTAGTGGTGTAAGCTAGTGCAATCCAGAAGCACATATAAGATAAATTAGGGTCTTCTCTGGAGATATCCCTACCACATGGAAAGCCATCTTTGATGTAAGCACATATTCCATGTCCATGACGATCTTGGGGGTCAGATTTAGATGTTAAGTTAGAGTATCCTTTAATTATGAATTCGTCTAGAGAAGTGGTTGGCTCTATGCCAGTTTTACTTAGAAAGAATATGTCCGGTTTCGTCTCCTGTAATCGTATTTCAACCTCTGGAAGGTTGGAACGTAGACCCCTGATGTTGGAGAAGGAGACCTGGTAGTAGGGGTCTACGTTGGAGGATGGGGTTCTAGGTTTATTCATGTTTCTTTTTTTTAGATTTATCATGATTGTTGAGGTTTTGGGGTTTGTGGAGCAGGGCGGTAGACTTGGTTGGAGCAGGACAGAGGAAAATAAGAGAGAAAAAGACAAGAATTTTTTTTCTTTTTTTTTGTAGCAAATGATAAGTTAAAGCCGTGACAATTACCCACTAGTATGGCATCGAGAGGCCCTACCAGAAACTACTGTATGGTTCAGAATCCATTCACCAAATGGCAATACAGCAGCCCCGGTACTTTGCACCTACTGATAGGACAGCCTCCTTCGTGGTTAATCCAAGGTTCATGTCCCTAACTATCAGGCGGGTAACATCAGCCCAGATGAAATGTTTACCTCCAGCACCCTTACTAGTGATATGACCACAAGGATAGACATAGAAACAGAAATTTTCCGACACCTCAGGCTACTCTTTACAAAGTACTACCGACCTGGAAAGTAGCTTTTCTTCACCCTTTGTCAGAAAAATCATTCATTGGAAATGAGGACTGAAGGATAAAGAAGGAGAAGCGAGAGTTACTGGAGCTGCCGGTAACATTTCCACATGCATTATCTACTCTCCATGGAGAAAATAAAATTATAAAAAAAGGTGAGAATGACTTATTAATATCTACTTAGTATAAGTCCGTTGCCCCATTCTCGGCTTAGGATAGTACTTGAAGATAGTCTCCCCTCCCATGTTAATGCATGGATACTTTTTGCCTTTATCTAGGTCGAGCTGGGATGTTCAACCGTTCCAGCTCCACCCCATAATAAATATGCTATAATGGAACTTTTATCAAATTTAAAAAGTCTGGTTATTTCTAACTCATTTAAAAAGCTGGTTAAGAAGTAATATCTTTAGGGTTATGTATTATTTTGGCTAGAAGTAGTGCATACTTTAGAAGAAAAAAAGCCGCACGCTTTCGAGTTCAGATAATATATGTTTTTTGAAATCAAATGTAATTCTAAAAAAATAAATCAAAAACATTTTTCAATTTTAACTGAAAATCAAAATCAAGGGAAATAATTTTTTTTTTAGGAGTATAAAAAGATTTATCTCCTTTGCAACAAAATTTTTATTTCTTTCACTATTGAAGTTTAAAGAAAAATGTTGAAAAAAAAAAGTTAAAATTAAACTACATCCCGGACAGATACAGATAGACATAACCAGATCTATTATAGATGCAATTATTAAAACAATTTACATAAGAGCATTTAAAAATACATTTATTTTAATGAGTCATTTGTAATTTGTATTGTTCTTAAAAATCAAATGTTACATCTGGCCAGAAGCAATTGGTGCACGGTAAAAAAAATTTTTTTTTTAAATCCGGGGTACTTGTATAGCCCAATCAAGACATTAAAAAATGAAAACATTGAGAAAAAAAAAGAAAAAAAAGTTATATTGTATGTATCCTGAAGCTCTCCAGAAAAAAAAAATTCACTTAATTTAATAAACCATTTTTTTTTTACGGCGGAAAAAAATGTTTTTATGACAGCGTGTTGAAGGTAACCATCTTTGAATTTTTTGAACACGCCACGGGGAGATAACTCAGTTTAAAGGGCTTACACTTCCTTCCCATCGTTAATACTAGCTTTTCTTCCTAAAAATCGAACCTTTGCTTGGTATCATAAATTGTTTTTCGCTGCAAGAAAAAAACAAAAACAAAATCTACTTGATGAAATTAAGCGAAACCTTCCTCCGGAGAACTTCATTCCACAACGGATACATACAATATAACCGTTTCCAATATTTTCATTCACCAATGTCCCGATTAAACTGTACAAGCACCAAATCCAGATTATATATATATATATATATATATATATATTTATATATATATATATATATATATGTGTGTGTGTGTGTGTGTGTGTGTGTGTGTGTGTGTGTGTTGTTTTAACTTGAATAAAATAAAATACGCATCAAGTGCGCTTGAAACCAAATCACAATATTAGGAAAATAAACAAATATTTTACTTGTTTGAAATTTATCACAAATATTTTCAGGGTGTTGTTTTGTTTCTTTTTTTACTTTTTATTCTTTCTTGCCATGTTGTAATGATGCGTATTTTATTTTATTCAAATTAAAACAACGTTTCTATTGAACTCTCATTCTTGACGTTATTCTCGCGTTACCCACACACAGTTCAAACATTTCAAAATACAACCGCCAGATCAACGGACGGGTCTATACAAACAGACTTCTTGCTCCAAATTTAAAACACGGCAAGGAAGAAGGAAAAGAAATTAAAAAAACACACTGAAAAGGAGTCTACCTCCGAAATATATTTGTGATAAATTTCAAACAAGTAAAATATTTGTTTATTTTCCTGATATTACGTTGTGATTTAGTTTCAACGTTGTGATTTAGTTTCAACGTTGTGATTTAGTTTCAAGCGCACTTGATGCGTATTATATATATATATATATATATATATATATATATATATTTAGATTTTTTAAATTACCAATCACATTACTAAATATTAAATTAGCTCTAGGATATTTACCTATCGAGCTTATTATATATCTAAATTACAACGAGCACTTTTTCTTTCCCTGTATTTTAATTAAACTAGTAATTTCACTATTACATTAAAATACACTCTGCTCTTTAGACTATTGTTCTAATCTCCTTTAAATTATATATATATATATATATATATATATATATATATATATCACATTTTTTAAAAGAAACATTCAAAATTATTTTTATACCTACAAACTCTATAATTTCATGCTTAAACAACCAGCAGTGTACATAATTAAGGCTGGTTTAAAACCTGTCATAAAGCCATCCTTGACTCGATAGGCTAGCATTTTACTGCAAGGCCCTCGGCAATTAACGCACGATTTCGCAGAAATTAAGTGCCTACAAAGGCCATCGGAGAGTATTCAACGACAAAAGTGACCTCTTTTTTCTTCATTCCCTAAAGAGGCCCAACTTTAATTTTTTAAAGTGGCTTTATAACTAAAAAAAAAGGTTTCAAATACAATAGAACCCCAGGACACGGCATTAAAAATTTGTAACAAAATACAATAAAGTGTATAATACACATGTATATAATCAAATAACGTTATAAATAACACCGTAATCAGGGGCCGGAAAAACATCTTATTTCACATTGTAACCTAAAATCAAAACGTATTCTAGGGCCATTGAATCCCGTAAATTTGACAATTATTTTTATTAATAATTATTTTTATACTACACGCGTTAGTGTTTTATGCTTACGCAATTATCAGAGCAGGAAGTGACAATTAATCCCAGGCGGGAGATTAGCACAAGAATTGAGGGAAACAAAGTGTCTCTCTTTCTTTCTCTCTTTCTTTCTCTCCTTCTCTCTCTCTTTCTTTCTCTCCTTCTCTCTTTCTCTCTCTTTATATATATATATAGAGAGAAAGATAGAGAGAGAGAGAAAGAGAGAGAAAGGGGGGGCAGAAAGAGATATGTAGAGAGATAGATAGATATATTGAGTGTATTTAAGCAGCATTTTTTCATTTAAACAAACATTACTAAAGATAATAGAAAGTTTCTGCTTAATCGACCTTTTTATTATTTTCTTTTTCTTATTGTCTTTTTTTGTGTGAAAATTAGACATGTTAATATTTGCCCAGTAATGTATTGCGAACGCTTTCGCTCAGTTGTTCAGGTTGAAGTTGAAGTTGCGCTATCAAAAAACTGCCGAGGAAAAATATGAATAATGCGAATTGAAAAATTCTGTACTTCATTCGCCAGACACAAGCAAATATCGATTTGACAGGTGCGAATCTGTTTAGATCTATTAGTGAGACAACAGAAGTAATTGTAAAATGTAGTTCCAGTGTTCAAATGTAACTGTGAAAATTCAATTTATTTTATTTTAAATCAATAAAGAACATTTTCTTAAGAAAATCAAAACGTGGATTCCATGAACAAAGCTTCTTTCTTAGAACTGCATTCCTGTGGAACTCTGTTCCGTCTGCCTGCTTTCCACCTGACTACAACTTGGATGTCTTCAAGTCCAACGTTAACAAATTCCTAATGAACCGCTCCCTTAAGTAAACACTTCATCAAATGTCCACACTAACGTACTGTACTTGGAATTAACCCTAATCCCTGAGTGGCTTCCGGGCCTTGATAAGAGGTGACCACCGTGTAAAAAAAAAAAAAAACACATGTTCGACTTTAGAATAAAAGATATATTTAGCATAAAAAATTAAAATTCATTGATTACCCAATTCCCAATCACTAACTTCAAGAACAGATGCCTGAATGTTTTCTTTGAGAATAAAAATATCCCAACCCCTCAAAAGAGATATCTAAAACTGATATGCAAGAAATTATTTCAGTATTTCAACTTAAAAAGGAAAGAAAATAAAATTCTTTATTTTTTGCATCTCAGCGTGTTTTAAAACAGTTTGTCTATTTCTTCCGTAGTTTTCATTTATTCCAATATGCTTCTACGATCCGATCAATTTTCGACTTGATATTTCGCGAGCACGCGTATTTTCTACGTGCATTAGCAGATACCGCAGCCTCGGTAATACAACACGATGTTGGCCTTTTTACTTCCGCGGAAAATAAGAGAAAAATAAATTAACAAATGAAAGAACTCTTTCCCTTACGAGAGAGTCTAAGTATTTCAACTTAAAAACAAAGGAGGAAAAAAACATTTTTTTGCATCTAAATGTATTTTAAAAACGGTTTGCCTGTTTATTCTAAATTTTTTTGTATATTTATCATTTATATATGCATATGTATATAGATATACTAGCATTTCAGCCCGGCGTTGCCCGGGTGTTTGGAGGTGTATGTTGAGCAAAAAAAAAAAAAAAAGAAAAGCAGTCAATTTTTTTAAAATTTGACCCCTATTTTAACCCCTTAACATTTATTGTTTTGGACTCCAATTCAAGTTATTACGTTAGATCCATGTCCAAGGAACCTATATCTAAATTTTCAAGTGTTTATACCCAAAATTGGCGGAGGAGTTTAGTAGAGGTCTCAAAAGTCAAATCGTTGAACTTTGACCTCTTAACAGCCAAATGTCTGGCTGACAATGGATTACAAAGATTTTCCCAAATCTCAATACCCTGTATATCAAATTTCGAGTCTGTAGACTGAAAATTGACAGAGTTATTGCATAGGAAAATGTACACAGACACACACACACACAGACACACACACACACACACGTTCACTTTTATATATATAATAGATATATAGATAGAGAGGTAGAGAAAGAGAGTAAGGGAGAGGGATGGAGAGAGAAAGAAAGAAAAAAAGAGAGCCAGAGCAATGGAGAAAGAGAGACGTTGTGGCGGAGTTTAAATCTCACGACCAGCAGTAATTATTACTTCTTATATTGATTGCGTAAGCATTAAATACTAGTGTATTTAAGTATAAAAATAATTGTTAAAGTTTATTTATAAAAATATTGTATATTTTATATATATATTAGCAGGGATACCCGACGTTGCGTGGGATCGAACGAGAATCAAAGAATGTTCCACAATTTGAATACTTTTATTGTCATCGAAATTGGTAAAACTGCCCATTTTTAATCAACTTGATTGATTTCCTGCTATAGCCGGGTATTCACCACGATGCACCGGGAGGAAGTTGATTATTATGGTTCGACTGCGCTCTAAACAGAAACATTCATTTTAAACGAGCCCCTGTCTTATCAAAGAACCGACTTTTGATTTTATACGTCGTGCTCTGCTTCTACAGTGATTTAACTTCGAAAATTGACTTGCGATCTTAGGTTGTATATACAGCGTTAACTTTGGACAAAATTAGATTATTCCTTTTTTTGAATGTATGTTTTATGATTATTGAGTTTCAACCCTTATCGAAGGCATTCCGTAGAAAACCTATCTTAAAACACTGCCAGACACAAAAGTACGTTTTTGTAAACAAAATCAGCCCAGCCGTTTCAGAGTCCATAGGGAACAAACTTGCACTCAAACACAGAGGGACAATGTGCCTCACACACACACACACACACACACACACACACACACACACACACATATATATATATGTATACATATATATACATATATATACACACACACACATATATATATATATATATATATATATATATATATATATATATATATATATATATATATATATATATATTCCGGCGTAACTCGGATGATTAATGAATCATAAGAAATAAAAAAATACTGTTTTATTTTTGTAATTACCAAAAAGACATAATGTTCGTAACGACCTGAAGAAACCCGGTGGTTACATCGGTTGAAACGTTAGAATAACAACTGAAATGAGAATGATCAAAATAATATAAAGCATGGATACTTATAATAGACACTCTTAATATGAATTTAATTATTCTATGAGAAATCACATCTTATCTAATCAAAGAAGAAGATTTGATGCCACAGTCAACGAGACCGGACGTACAATTTTTCTCTTCTATGTGCCACCACTTCCGGACTTAGCAACACCAACAAAATGGGGAAAAATAAATAAATAAATAAATAAATAAATAAATAAACCTAAAAAATAAAAAATAAAAATATAAAAATAAATACAACATTCTTATTATTTGATAAGGATGGTCAACACCGAAATTCTCAGAAACAAAAACTAATTTTATAACTATTTGGAGGATGTTAAGATTGGATCCCCACGGAAGAAATTCACAATTCTACAAATGGAACACCAGTAATAATTCTGCTTTATCGAAAAATAAACTGGAAGCAGTTACCAAACGTCCTTTGATTTTTATTTATTTATTTTTTTTATTTTGATTTCCACTGTTGGAAAATGTTTTATGGACAATTGATCCCTTGGTCTTTAATTGATCCGAGTCTGGACTAATCTCATATGACAAAGAAAACAAAGCAGTTGTTTCCCCGAGCGACCATTCCCGAGTGAACCAATACTTCTTTGCCAGATGACAAGCGCCTCTTCAGTTTTATGTCTCTTCATTGTATTTATTACAGAAAACTAAGTGACTTATTCCTTCCTCTCATGACTAAGCACAATCCAAAATGGCATACTGCTTGAACTGTTGGCACCACAGGCCTCATTAATTTAACTTTCATCTGGTTTGATCTGATGTCCCACTCGATCCGCTGTGCCCAATTCCTGTCAGTGATAAAGACGACACTCTCTTTCTTGTAGCCAAAGAGATGCACCACATCCGACCAGTCGTCCTAAATACTTTTCTCGAAGACAAAATGGAATGAAAATGCTTGTTGAGTAATAAAATTTTCAGTACATCAAGAGATCCAGTCCAATCGCTTCTTAGAAAATAATTTGAGTAATTTACAAACATGACTCAAAGGCACTTTTAAATGAAGAACTGGTCAGGCGTGAACGATGGACAGAATCTAAATAGCCATCCAGCGCTCGGAATCGGTAATCTAGCTCAAGTGTCCAGTATATCATATGGGGTTATGGATATTGGAGAGAAGGTTGTTCAGCTGAACTGACCTGAGCGAAAGAATGGCCTGAATACATTTCTCCAAAGAGATGGAGAATTTTCTAAATAAAGTGACGTCCATAAAATAAAGGCTGTTTCCGAGATGTGACTATTTTTCATCCTAGCATGAAGAACGGTTTGGTTCAAGGTAAGGGTGGGGGTTGAACTGAAGTTGTTTCAAATTTTACTAGGTTGTTTACTTCGAAGACATTGAGAAAGTTGATACGGTCGTATAGCAAAATTAAAATCAAATAAGTAGGAATTTAGAGCAATATTTCTTAACCTTTATTTAACAGCGACTAAGTGAGGATCATATGATCATTCTAAGGAATAGCTGGCGAATATAATTAATTATACGTTTATGTTTTATATAAAGGAAATTTAAATTTATAGAAGCCTATATAATGCAGATGTGTAACGGATAGACACAAACTGAAACAAATTAAGCTATTATAATGGAATAATCTATGCAGATTCAACATTATAAACATAATTAAATATTATGTATATACATGCATACATCCATATATATATGTATATATATATATATATATATATATATATATATATATATATATATATGTAAATGATAGACACTCCAGTGGATTTCGACATATGAGCTTCTGCGACAACAAAGGTGCTCGGAAATCCACACAGATGATTTGTTTTTGTAGAACCAACCACACTTTTTGGTAGCACTATTAAACTTTGCCGGTGTATATAACTGCCACAGGACAGAATATACATAGGACCACAGGTTTTTACATCAGAGTTTCCTTCTCCTAGATGCATGCCTTAATAAAGACTGGGGGTAGATCTCTCCCATCGAATTAATGCGGCCCCAGATATCAACCTGGAAATTTATATGACCCGGCGTGTATATATATATATATATATATATATATATATATATATATATATATATATATATATATATATATATATATATAGGAAATTTATTGCTGTGAGTTCAGAATGAATTTACATATTGTTTCCGCTAGGAAGATATCCTCTGAAGATGAGGAGAGATCCGACCAGCTTCGTCAGAATTCATAGATGCACTGAGTTTTAATACCAATAAGAATGGAAAAAATCGTTGTAGATGAAGGAGAGTTAGATTAGAAGGGGGAAGCGAGAGGGGGATGACGTTGGAATTTAAAGTAGTAGAAGTGTATTTAATGAGAGGGGAGTATTAAATATTAATTATGTGTTTATGTTTATAGACGCTGTTGTAATTTATAACGGTTTAAGATTAAAACTTTGAAGGATATTCTATTGTGTATCTTGAAGGTTTAAATTTTAAGGTAGAGAAAACAAATATATATATATATATATATATATATATATATATATATATATATATATAAGAATAACAGTATAGTTACATAAAACAGCTCCTCCAGCATGTTTAAATTTTCAGGGCATTTTGTTCATATGAACAAAGATGGCTGCCGAAAAAAAACACGATGCTGAGTCTATGAACTTTAATCTTCTTGCAGCATCAATTTTCATGCCTTTTTTTTCTATCTATGCAAATAATACTATTTTTTTTCTGAAGCATATATACACGAAAAGAGACGATATTGACATAATAATAACCGTTAGTTTCTACATAACGAAACAGATCTGTAAAAAATGTACCGAAATTTTAACATGTTGGAGAAGCTGTTTTGTATGGAAAATAAATATTTGGATATTAGAATGTAACTTTACTGCTATTTATTTATATATGCTCTGTTTTAATATTATAATACATTGAGTTTCTAAGCAAAAAGTGTTGGTATACACAAAGAGTAAAATATAATTGAAAAAACATATTTTACCAAAACAACTTATATGTGTGTGTGCTTGTGTGTGTATATATATATATATATATATATATATATATATATATATATAAACATGTACATATATACTAGATATACAGTTGTTGAATATAAATATATATATATATATATATATATATATATATATATATATATATATGCATTGGGTATATATATATATATATATATATATATATACATATATATATATATATATATATATATAATTCCAAAACCAGAAACACACTCATAGTATTTTATTCATATACAACGAAAGATGTGTAAGTCGTACTACAGTACGGATTACGAGCGTTTCATTAAATAGCAGAAGTTCATAAAAAAACTCATCTGAGATAGATGTGTTCCTCGGAATGGTTCTCGTCAGATCACCGAAGTTAAGCAACATTGAGCCTACCAGATGGGTGACCATTTGGGAATTCGAGGCACTGTATGTGCTCTCTGCTTACCTCAGCATTGTTTCCAATCGTCCTGAACCTCAACTTGCCGCTGATATTAAACTTTTTACACATGATCAAAATTATAAGACCAAGGCTATAAATTGTTAGTTTCGTGGTAATTCTAATGTTTTTAGTTCAGTTAGAGATTAGCAATCACTGTGTAAAGGTGTAACCATGCCTAAAGCAAGAAAACTAACCGAAGTGGAGCGCTCTCGAATTCTAGGATTCCATAAGCAAAGTTTGTCACAGCGAGCAATAGCAGCTAAGGTAAATCGCAGTAAAACTGTTATTTGCAACTTTCTGAAGAACACTGACAATTATGGAAAAGCAAAATCCTTTGGTAGCCCCCCCCCAAAAAAAAATTCTCCTGCATTGAGTAGGAGAATCAGACGGGTTGTTATGAATGACAGAAGACTTTCTTCTAGTCAAATTAAGGCGGTTACAGATGCTGATTGTAATCCAATAACCATCAGACGATACTTACAACAAAAAAAAACATGGTAAATAAAAAACGTAAACAAATTTCTCGATTGCTTCAACATCACAAAGTGAACCGTTAAGATTTTGTCGTGAATACCACACCTGGGACGATGAGAAGTGGAAGAAAGTCCTGTTTTCTGATGAGAAAAAATTCAATTTAGATGATTCTCATGTCTTCCAGCAATATTGGCATGACAAAAACATTCACCTTGAAATTTTTTCCACATGTCATAGTGGTGGAGGGTCCGTAATGGTATGGGGTGCCTTTTCTTAGAGAGGGACGATGGAGCTCCAGGTGGGGCAGGGTCGTCAAACAGCAGCTGGTTATGTTAGCATGCTACAAAAAGCATCGTTGATGATGGAGGGTCATCGTTTATCTGGAGATGAATGGTTATTCTAACAGGATAATGCTGCACTGAACGACGGACCTTGAGGTTTCTTCTCTTGGGACATCCTGCATGCTAATCGAACCCAATTGAAAAATGTTTGGGGATGGATGACAAGAAAGGTTTATCGAAATGGCAAACACTATTTAACAAAAAATAAACTTCGTGAAGCCATCTTCAGAAACTGGAGCAGGATACTCCGCACCTTAATCGAAACCCTTATTTCTAGCATGACCCAAAGAATTTTTGAAATCATCAAAAGCAGTGAAGGTAGAACTCATTATGAAGTTTGATTGTTGAATGTTTTCATATACGTTTTATACAATTTAATAGAATTTTTGTCTCTGGTCTTATAATTTTGATCATGTGTAAAAAGCCTAATTTAATAAAATGTAAATTTTAAAAATAAATCTTTGGAATGTACTTTTTGTTTCCATAACCTTTTAGATTGTAGTATTGGTAATCGTAAGTCGGAAGAGTTTAAAATCTATCCTTAAAAACAAGTTCTTCTTTTTTAAAAGATTTTAAAGTGGTTTTAAATTTTTGATCAGAAGTGTATATATATATATATATATATATATATATATATATATATATATATATATATATACATATACATACATATATGCATATATATACATATATACATATATATAAATACATATATACATATATATATACATACATATATACATATATGCATATATACATATATGCATATATATATATAATGATTGCAACGTCTTGTCAGAGGAGTGCCACTCCCTCAGACATTTAAAATCTATGAGCCAAATGCCTGAGGGAGTATCTATAGAAAGATGATGTTACAGAGTCTTAGCTTTGTACGATAGCTAAGTCTCTCTCGGTTCAAAATGTTGAGATCCAGCAACAAGCAAGAGCAAGATAGCCAGCAACAAATTAAACTGCATACCAGCTTAATGCGGGTACTGGTCTCCCGCTTTATGGTTTTTTAAACCAGAGATTTGCTTCTCCTAGAAAGGTTGCCTTCACCACGGCTTACGGGAGCCCTCTCCACCCCAATACACATATACACACACACAAATATACACGGTGCTAGTTGGCCGTTGACCCAGAAAAAGAGTTCATTCGCCCTTTGGAAGGTCTTGTTTTTAATCCTCCAGGGAGACTAGCCGCTCTCCTCACCAAACAAGTCTGGTGGGGGAACCAGTTTAGTCGCCGGTGACCCGACCATGAGGCAGGTAGTACTGGATTACATGGTACCAGTAGCATATGACATGACCTGACACACAATATATATATACATACATATATACATATATATACATATATATACATATATATATATATATATATATATATATATATATATATATATATATATATACAGAGAGAGAGAGAGATTATATGTTTTCTTTATTTATAGGTTGAGTGCTCATTAGCTAAATAATTAAAATAAATATATGCACAATATATTACATTACTTCATAATAATACATATGTATATGCATAATAAATAAATAATAAATACAAATATATAAATATATAGATCGAAACAGATAAAGAGAGAAAGAGCGAGAGAGAAAGAGAGAGAAGACAAATTGGAGAGTATATCATTCTTTCATTTTTTCCCCCTCTTTATTTATATCTTTTGAAGTTCCCTTATTTTTCTCAATCCTTAATAGATCAAACTTGATTGACTAAATATAGCTCACACGACATAATTACACTGACATACCGGTACTAGTTAGCAACGTTGAACCTGATCAATACCAGATGAATGACAATTTAGAAATACCAGGGGCCGTATGTAGGAGGACGCCGAAACCTCTATGCAAGAACTGTAAAAACATAATGTGGTTATCTTCTCTAGCCGGTATACCCATGCGACTGGAGACTGCTTGTGAATTTAATATTCCCTAGAAAGTTCCTCTTTTAGGAGAATCCGATTCAACTTATGTAGTGTGAATGCCGTATCAAAAAATATAGACTACATTACGATCCTTTGTACGTTATAGTCTCATTTATAATGATCAATTAATTAGTTTAAGAGTGTATCCTGTACATTAAAATCTATAAACGTATACACATACTTAAAACATCTACATAGATATAAGTAAGAGAGAGAGAGAGAGAGAGAGAAAGAGAGAGAGAGAGAGAGAAAGAGAGAGAGAGAGAGAGAAAGAGAGAGAGAGAGAGAAAGAGAGAGAGAGAAAGAGAGAGAGAGAGAAAGAGAGAGAGAGAGAGAGAGAGAGAGAGAGAGAGAGAGAGAAAGAGTATCAGTCTTGCTTTATATTTTTCTCTTTATCTCTCTCTGTTTCTCAACCTCTCTCAAATGAAGTAAGCCTCAACTCTATCTTTTTCGCCTTTGTCTGTAGCAATGTACCACTTCTAATCAGGTCAAAAATACACGCTTTAAACTGCTTAATGATGAATACGGCTATTGAAATATCTTTCAGAAAAGAATCGTCCATATTGAGGAAATTAGTCTGAATCAACACTTGAGCACAACAAAGAGAACAAAAAAAATGTAGATTAATTTTAATTTTAAAGTAAAAAATGGAAGAAAACTAAAACGAAAAATGAGCTTTTTTTTTCATCATTAAAAACACAACAAAAAAAAAACAAAACAAATGCTGTCAATTTAATATCGAAAATAGAAAATATTCTTCTTCTATACCTATGTGATTTGTTAATTGAAGAAATGTCTTACAAAAAAGCAAAGAAAAACAAAATTGCATCACGAAAAGGCTCAAGCTGCAGTCAGTTCATCTTACTCACATGTTTTGCTAAAAACAGGGGTTCATCATCATCATCATCACCATCTGCACTATCGTCAGCATCATCGTCTACATCATCATCATCATCATCATCATCATCATCATCATCATCATCATACTCACCACCTGCACTATCGTCAGCATCAGCATCATCATCATCATCACCATCATCATGTGCATCATCGTCTGCATTATCAGCTGTATCTGCATCATCTGCATCATCTGCACCATCATCCACAGCATGATCATCTGCATCATCGTCGTCTGCATCATCATCATGTAGGGAAAATGACGCCAGTTACAGAGGACACCGATGGATTACTTCCCCTTAGCAGAGAAACAAAAGCAGCAGATGTAAACGCACATTTCTTACCAAGGTGGGACGAAACTTTTTTTTTTTTACAAAAGGAGTCACCATTATCAAGACGTTAGTATGGAAATTTGGGAAATTGGACTACTTAAGGGGACGGATCATCAAGAACTTGTTTGTGTTACACTTGAAAACGAGCATATTGTAGTCAGCTGGAAAGCAGGGAAATGGAAAAGAATTCCACAAGCGTGTAGTTCTAAGAAAGAATCTTTGTCCATGGAATCTACGTTTAGGTTTAGGCACAGTTTAAGTTAGACGAGTATTTTTCATGAAAGTTTAGCAAGGAAGTGACCATAGATCGGAGCTCAGACAAGTACTTGCCATAAAAATAACGATAAAGCAGAGACAGGCTCGAAACGGCTCTTTTGTGGGAAAGAGGTTGCAGGGAAGAGAAAAGGGGACGCCCACTAAGCTATGAAGTCTATTTTGAACTCTGTCAAGGCAGGATAATATGCTTCTAGCAGCTCCTGCCCGCATGTGACAACAGTACTCGATTCTTGGACGTAGTTGGCTCTTATATAGGTAGAGAACTGAATCAGAAGTGAGATATCTACTGGAGCGGTAGAATGATCCCACCATTTTTCCAATGACCTTGGCAACGGATTTGATGCAAGTGTTCCATTTCAGATCAGGAGCTTGTCAAAACATGGAGCCTCCTCAAGACAAGAGCTATTTATTTCAATTGATGCCAGACAAGGATCAGAGTGTTGATGATGTAAATGTTACAATAAGGAATTTAAAAACGGACAATGAAAAATGTTATTTGTAAAGTGGATTACGAAAATTAGGTTAGAGGGTCGGCTTTGTAAGAAACACGTGAATAACAATGCATGCTTAAACACGGAGGCATGTCATGCAATGTGTCTGAGGGGCACGTGTGTCATGTGGTGACGGCATGAGTTATGAATTTAGTTAGAGAAGTCAGAATCAGAATAAGTCAGTTAGAAGAACCGAGATCAGTCAGATCAGAGAAGCAGAGAGGTTCAGACCGATTCTCGGTTTGAGTCAAGGCACCCTCTAGGAAGCAAGAGGTTTTTAGAGATAACCATGTAAAACTTTGAATCCCTGAAATACAGAATCATTTACGACCGGTCGAAGAATAAATGATCATCATGCTTTTAATAACTACCGTCTTTCTGTGTTCATCATTACAACGAGAAAGGTAACGTGTTTATATTATATGTACAACTGTTAAACGTAAATGTCAAACTATCTCTCAGTCTGTCTATCAAGATATTCATAAATTCCCTCTCATTGAAATACAGACTGAGTGCTCTTGTAGTAACATGTACACGGTCTATTATATATATATACAGAACTGTCTCTCTCTTTATATATACCTGTTTATGTCTCCAATATGCTATCTCCACAAACATGAACATCTTAAGACAATATGAACACTCACAGTGATATATATAATATGAGCATCTCGCAACATGATCACACACATGAACCTACTAAGACTCTTCCTAATACAAACAGTCAACACCAAAGAATAATACATACGTCATCTTAATAAGATCCACCACGTAATATATAGAGAGGAGCTTGGTTTTAGATACATTAAAATTAACCAGCCATCTTTTTTCCTATTGCTCCACCTGCCCAAGATCAGAGGAGAGAGAATCAGAGAGAACTTGGTCGATTACAGCCTTTGAAGTGATGCCATAGATGTCGATAAGATAAGAATAATTGTACGAATAATCCAAATTATACAAACCTAGCTATGTTTATATGTAAATATATTGCATGCATAGGATTAACTTTTGAACTAATAAACCAGTCATTATGAACCTTGAAATGTAAGCTATATTTATTTGGATTTTGTTTATGCAAAGAAAGGGAAAAAGAGTATCATGAAAAGTCAGGTAAGCCTCAAGATTTCTTTAGTATTTTAAAGGAGTTTTAATGAGTATATCTATAAAAGTGAGAATTTTTGATCTGCAGACTTGAACGAAGTTTTGATATACAGAATTGAAATTTTTTATATAGGGTACTCAGACATGTGAAAAACTTTTTCATCAGTTTTCATCCTGAAAAAAGTGTATCTAAGGGGTCCAAATTGAAAAATTGGTAAGTGGAAGGTTCTTGGATTTTTATCTGTTTTGGGACTGCTTTACAAATGCGCCTGTGGGAGTCGTTCAAATGACAGATTCCTTATGTGAAGAATAAATAGGTTTGAAAACACTTTTCAAAGATCGTGCCAAGCTGGTCTAATGGTTATCATACATGACTCGCTGTCTTTAGATTTTTTTTCGATTTTTTAAAAGAAATTTGTACATTATGTTTAATATCTGCAGTACTTCTCTTATTAATAAATAATAATTCTGTATTAATTAAAATATAATATTCGTTCTTATTTTATGCCAGACGACCTGCTAGTATTAGGATAAGTTCCAATGTGAAAATTTAAATATTTCAGATTTCCATTAAACTTGATCCATACTCATGGCTTATATTTGAGAAATTTTCCATAATAAAAAAATCATATAATTGATTATAATCAAAATTAGAATAAGGATACTAGACATAAGGTTTAGTGTCTTTACTTATATTTTGATTTTAATGCTTTTTTTTTCTTTTAAACAAAGGGGTCACCACATATCAAGGCACTGAGGTCATTCAAGGGTAAAGATTCATGTTTGTACGGTAGTCATTGGGACAGTAGTGCAGTAATCATTTGTGGTGGAGATTTGGTATACTTAGATTATTTACGGGTGCGGGTCAATAAGAACTTTTTACATTGGACTTGAAAACGACAACATTGTACTTAGCTGGAAAGCAGATCAGCGAAACAGAGTTTCACAGACGGACAGTTCTAGGAAAAAAAAGCTTTGTTTATGGATTCCACATTGAGATTTGAGCACCGACTGAGGGCATAACATTGGTACAAAACTGTTCTGTTCGGCAAATTAATTTTACCTGCCCTGGGACGGGTATTATTATTTTTTTTTTTTTAGTTTATTTATAAAAAAAAATACTAGGTTGGGTATAATGAAGATAACATGAAGTATCAAAAAAACTTGAATAAACTTAGTTCAACCCTTCCCCTCCTCTTCAAAAAAAAAAAAAAAAAAATTCCAAGTCTATAAATTGAATCAAAGAATCTCCAAGGAAGTATTCCAAAGCTCGGAAATGTCCTACTTATTACTTACTGCTTTATTCTAAAGAAATGGAATTAATTTTTAATTAAATGTAATTATGAATCGCATGAATTTCTTGAATATCTTCCTTGCCATTTAGGTCACCAACCATTCATGCATATTCTTTTGTTTTTCGCTATTTTTTATTATTTTTATTCGCTTTATTCTGGAATCTAGACCATCGAGCCAAAAGTAAAGCTTGTCTGTCTTTTATTCATGGCTAATTTTTTTTTTTTTTTATCATTTCCGCTAATAGATACAGATTTTTTTGTACGATGAAAAGATGACCTTATATGTAAAAGAATTTCTTCGACTGTCGATTCATAGAAGTAAAAAAAAAATTGATTGAAAAGAGCAGACAATTAAAATCAATGCTTGAATATTTTCAGTCTTTGACTGAGTAGCCAAGCCGCTTGGCATGTAGGTGAATGCGGTAGAGAGTGATACGGTGATGCTGTGCAGAGATTAATATATTTCATAGATTTAAAAACTATTTATATTTTATATTGCACTTTACATAGTCAGATAAAACAGAAGTAATAGTAGTCTACACTAGTAAGGGAAATAATTATCAATTTAATTTCTCATCTATCTATCTATATATCTATCTATCTATATATCTATCTATCTATCTATCTATATATCTATCTAGCTATTTATCTATCTATCTATCTACTTCTAATATTATATAAAAAGAAACTTTTTGTGTTTGGTTGTGTGAGTTCGTACCCTATGGACTCGAAAACGACTCGACCGATTTTTATGAAATTTCACAAGAAGGTACTTTACGTGCATGGCAGTGTTTTCTTTGATACGTTTTTTTTTTATAGGAATGTGTTCGATAAGTATCATTAACCGCTAATCAAAATAATCCTATGAAAGAAGGAACAGGCGATTTTGACCAAAGGTAACACCTTACACAGCCTAACATCACAAGTGCATTTGAGAAGTTTTATTACTACACAAGATGAAATGCTCGACATATACATACACACACACACATATATATATATATATATATATATATATATATATATATATATATATATATATATATATATATATACAGGGTGCCCCCACAAAGTCTGGCTACATAATCTACAGGATGCTTCCACAAAGTCTGGCTACATAATGTAGCCAGACTTTGTGGACTCCCTTTATATACATTTCCACAAAAATAAATAAACGTTTGTATCCTAAATTCTACCATAAAACGTTTGTATCCTAAATTCTACTTAATTATGCGGAATGTAGAAACTATGAAAATATATGTGTTACCTAGCTCCCTTCTTCATTTTCTGGCAAGAAGCATTAGGTTTCAAAATGCTTAGATATAAAGAGCATTTATAACCCATCTTTTTATAAGATGTTTTTCATTATTGAACTAGCAAATAAATTATAGCTGTATGTATTTTATTTTGTCTTAAATTTCCTTACACGCACACACACACACACACACACACACACACACACACACATATTCAATAAAGTTGAAAGAGAAAAAATTCACACCTGTGATTTTGGGTGACATTAACATTCTGTCACCTTAGCAATAAATAAAATAAAAAGCTGCTATGTTTTGACACATTTAACACCACTATTTTTAAAGAAAGACAGAAGCCATTACTAATTCATTGGTCGGATTAAATTTGATCACAAATATATGACATCGTATAAAAACGTTTATTGACTAGACTTCACCAAAAATTCATTATTGATCAATTCATAAGTTTGTTTTACATTTCAAGACCTCCTGATGGTGAGGGCTTGCTTTGAACTCGTATATCATTAAAATTGCTTTTTGTGAACATATTTTGGACTGTTGTCCCTATCTTAATTGCTGAGACTGGTTAATATAGAAGACTATGTGAATGACAGCTAAAAAGAGCTAGAAAAATACTTAATGCAAAACACTGAAAGAATAACCATAGCACCGAGAGACACGGAAAAAAATCAATAAAACAGAAAACAGAAAGACAAAGGATAAGACAAGAAAAGAAAAGTGTGAAGAGAAATAACTACACGGAAGATTCATAAGGACGACAAAAAATGAAAATAACAAAACCACTTGGACATGGATGCAAAAAAAAGACACATAAGCCGAGAAACTGAATCTCTAAAAACTGCAGCACAAGACAATTCGATACGAACAAACCAGATCAAAGCAAAGATCAACAAAACACAAGAAAACAGCAAATGCAGACTCTGTGGACAAAGAGACGAGACAATAAACCATATAATAAGTGAATGCAGCAAACTGACCCAAAAAGAATACAAGAACAGACACGATCAAGTGGGAAGAATTGTACACTGGGAATTATGCAAACAACTGCATCTCGAATGCACAGACAAGTGATACAAACATAAGCTGGCAACAATACTTGAAAATGAGAATCACAAAGTCCTATGCGACATGGACATACAAACTGATAAACCCATCCAAGCAAGAAGACCGGATATCATAATAATTAACAAGAAATAAAAATCCTGTCAAATCGTAGATTTTGCTGTTCCATCTGACCACAGGGTGAATATCAAAGAAAAGGAGAAACAGAGCAAATACACAGAGCTAGCCAGATAGCTGAAAGGGACATAAAGATGAAGAAAATCAAAATAATACCTATAAAAGTTGGAGCTCTAGGAACAATCCCCAAAAACTTTGAAAAAAGAATGGGAGAAATTGGAATGAAAGGAATGACTGAAAAAATACAACAAACAACAATCATGAAAACAGATGAAATATTAAGGAAAACCCTTGAATGTGGAAACTAATACACAGGAGCAACAAGTATGGGCCAGACAAACTGCTGCAAAGGCAAAACATGAAACACTACATCGAACCAAGAACACTAAAACCGCATATCTATAAGTTCACTAACCAAACCCTACCCCCATTGCCACATCACTGTCCCCCCCCAAAAGAGAGCAAGACCAATTAACCAAGTTGAGTCAAGAAGGAAGGAAACACTGATGAACTGACCAGACCTCAGTCGAATAAGTGTGCAGAGAAATGGGACCTTGGAGAGGCTTATTGCCACTCAAATCCCAGCAAAGACCAATAACTGCTGCCGACGAGAAATCAATAGCAAGCAGCTGTTACGATAATGCTGGAAACCTGGGGAGACTTGTTGTCACTCAGCTTACAGGGAACACCACAGGCTGTTTTTAGGGAAAGATCTCTGAAGACCTGCGTGAAAGCTCCTTGTGGGCCAATAATAATAATAATAATAATGAAGACCAGATGTCGTAATAATTAACAACAAAGAAAAATCCTGCCAAATTGTAGACTTTGCTCTACGAGCTGACGACATGATAAATATGAAAGAAAAGGAGAAACAGAGTAAATTCACCGAGCTGGCCAGATAGCTGAAAGGAATATGGATGATAAAAAAATCAAGATAGTACCTATAATAGGAGGAGCACTAGGAACAATCCCGAAAAACTTGGAAAAAAGATTTGGAGAAATTGGAATCAGATAAATGGCTGGAAAGATACAACTAATAACAATAATGAAAACAGCTGAAATATTAAGGAAAACCCTAGAATATGGAGACTAATACACATAAGTCATTTGCATGGGCTACACGACCTACTACCGAGACAAAACATGAAGAAGCATTACATGAACCAAGAACATTGAAGATGCATATCCATAAGTTCTCTATCCCGTCCCCCATCCACTCCCATTACCCAATCACCGTCCCCCCCCAAAAAAAAGAATGATGCCAAATAGCTGAGAAAGTTCAAGGAGGATGGAAAGATTGCGGAAAGAGCACTGACCAGTTCTCCGCTGGACAAGGGTGAAGAGAACTGGGACCTTGGAGGAAGTGGGGGCTTATTGCCACTCAAATTCCAGCGGAGATCAATGGCCGCTGCTAGCGAGAAATCAATGGTAAGCGGCTGTTGCGATAATGCAAATTCATTTGCAAATGATATCAAGGTGGAGAGTACCAGAAATCTGAGGAGACTTGTTATCACTCAGCTTCCAGGGAACACCATAAGTTGTTTTCATGGAGAGATCTTTTATGACCTGTGTGAAACGTCTCCGTGAACCAATAATAATAGGGTCAAGGAGAATGAAAAGACTGCGGAAGGAGAGCACTAACCAGGCCTCCATTGAAAGTATGTGGAATATAACTCGGGCCTCAGGAAGACCTTTTGTCCATCCAAACCGCAGGAAATACTAATAGTCGTTGCTAGATGAAATCGATGATAAGCAGCTGTTGCAATGGCGCAAAGTCATTTGCAACAGTGATCAAAAGAGGGGGAGTGCACTGGAAATCTTATCACTCTGATTCCAGGTAGACACATAGGTAATTCTCAGTGAGCGATCGCTGATGATGGCACATGTGAGAATTACAAGTGAGTAGATAAGAATAATAATCAGAAATATAAGAATACATGTGTCTCTGTTTACAAAATATTTTCCCTCTTCTTTATATGTTACTATTCTATTGTATGGAACACAAAGGGAGGTAATTCAGTATATATTTAAGGGAATACAAACATCATTACAAGCAGTAACTCACCCCTAAAGTCCAACCTTTTCTCCCCGGTGTAAAGTCGATAGCAACATAGTAGTATCAAAGCTATGTCATCTGAAGCTCTTTTTCTTGGCTGTGCCGTTCAAGGTGGACAAGTTGGGCATCAAGCTGTATTGAAAACCCAACTAACAAAGCTCTCATAAAAATCAAGAAGTAGCTGGCATTATGATCTGTCTTCTTCCGGTCGTCTTGCCTCTGCATGCGGCAAGCAAGAAAATATATATATCAGGCACGGATCTGTAAATAAGTAAAATGGAAGTTTAGACGTTGTTTCTTCATTCTTTTGGGCAATCTGGCCCAAACCATCCCCAACTTCACATCCAACCACTAAGTTGGTTGGTTGGTTGTTTTTGTTTTACGGCATATCAACCCTTTTTGGGTTATTTAATGCCGAATCCAAAGATTTTGAAGAAAAAATTTTTAATAGAATATATTTGTTGTTTTCAAGTCGGTTTCTATTTAACCCATAGTTGGAACCCCAACAGGTACTACCACTCCATGTCAGAGTGGACCTGGGAGCAATGGTAATTAAAGGGTGGCTCCACACTCCCCAAAGCCCGCAAGCTGGGGCCTCACCACTGAATATAGTTTAAGGTCATATCCAGGACCCCCATTGAGGGACTTTTACCCTCTGCAGGGAGGCAGTTGGTGTATTCGAATGCCCCACCGACAGGGCCCCAACCACTAAGCGTTGCTGCCATGTGTCTCAAGGGTAAAATAGTAGTTTAGCAAGTTAATGAATAGCTGCGAGCTACGAGAATGATTTCATGCAAATAAGATAATGCTAAGGCCCAATTCTTATGAACTCTATGCAAAATATTCGACTCAGAAGCAGCTGACTGAAGTATTAATATTGTTTGTAAGATAACAGCTGTTTTTCCAAACCGAATATAATTATAAAACCTGTAGATTATTTGGGAACCAAAGTATTTAAAAGAAATTGAACAAACATTTACAGACATCACCAGTACCAAAATCAGAGTGTCCTTTTTGTTGTTTTACATTGTTTATAAAAGATATATATTTTTATAAGTAGAATAAATTATTGATTTAGTTATAAGTGTTAGTGGCAACCTATGTTTATGTTGATATCTCTGCTGTCGAGCATCATTATTAATATTATTTTTAAACAAGATGATAACTTGAGGGTTATTCTTACAATGTTTTGGAGGATATTAGAAGCCACTTGAAAAAATACCGTTATGCTCATATGTTTCTGAATTTTTTGAGATGAGGATTGATAGTTTGGATTATTTAGAGTATTCGGACTACTGTTCTCATCTTAGATGTTATTCTCACAACGTTTCGACTGATGTAACCTCTTCATGTGAATTTTATCGAACTCAAGGATCTTTCTGAAGAAAATTTTTAATGGAACCCTTGAGGGTAGCATGCTGTTACATTTAACTAATTCCCTATTTTTTTTTTACTTACATGAAAAGGGGCCAGCCCTTTATCATGTAACAATGCTTTCGATAGGACCAGCTAGAGATACTAAGTATTTCACAATTGCAGTCTGAGTATTGCCAAGAATGTGTGGTGTAACGGATAAATTACGAAGTAAAATTCAGTTCTAAGTGACAGGTTCCTGGAGATTGAAGGCTCAATTCTTAGACAGTTCAATACTAAAAATACAATTGTAAATTGCTTACGACTCTTGTCCAGTCATGGCGGACAGATTGAGTGAATAATACTCCTGTGGATTGAATAAAATGTTTCATTCGAAATCCGTATTCGCAAGTTTGAGAGAAAGATTTTTGAGTACAATAAGATAAAGCTTATTAAGGTCAGAGGTTAGATTAACTGAAACGTTGTGATAATAACACTCAAGGTGCGAACAGTACTCCAAAGAATTCAAATAATACAAATTATCCAACCTCATCTCAAAACTTGGGAGACATATGATCATAATGGTATTTATTCAAGTGATTTCTAACATAAGTAAAAAATAAAAATTACTATGAAATAGTTAGAAGACAGTATCATCAGACAAGAACAAAACAACGAGCATTGCCGACCGGACTTTTCCGTATATTTTTCACCATATTATGCATATTAGTCTGGAGATCTGATGTAAATGTTATTTTCAATCTTTGAATTTATCTATATAATAAAATGAAGTCAATTTATTCTATTAAACTTTAGCTACTAGAAGAATAGAGCTAGTAGTATTCTTACTATCTTTTCTCTCTCCCTCTCTCTCTCTCTCTCTCTCTCTCTCTCTCTCTCTCTCTCTATATATATATATATATATATATATATATATATATATATATATATGCGTGTGTCATTCGTGTGTCATATACATGTGCGTGTGTCATTCTCCTACCAGCGCAGAATGATAGCAAAAAGGACAAGCCAATACTACATTTCTCTTTTTTAAAAATCAGAGCACACAGCATTATTCATGTGCTTATTCCTCCTTTCCACCTCTCTCTCTCTCTCTTTCCATTTCTCTCTTTCCTTCTCTCTTCTTTCAGTTACTTTTATCCTTTCAGCCAAAGACAACGAAATAAAGGTGTAAAAGAAAGCGAAAAGGAAAAATCATTACTCTCTTTCTCTCTTTTGCATCAGTTAACCTTAAAAAATTATTTTATTCATTTTTTTTCAGTATCGACGTTTACGGTACAGGTATATATGAATTAAATTCAGAATTAGAATCAGAAAACGCCCAACTCTTCCTCAATATCAATTAGGATTAATATACAATCGATGAAGTCGATTGAAATTACAATTTTCGTTTTTCACGACACAGACTAATATTACCTTAACTGAATAGACTACTCAATTTTCAAAATGTATCCTCTGTTAGTAAACTATTTAGATCAAATTATTCGTGGGAAAAATCAACTGTACTTTATATATATATATATATATATATATATATATATATATATATATATATATATATACATCATTCTTTTTCTTACTGAGAATAATAAAAATTCTTTGATATGAAATTCATTTCAATGAGAGTCTTTTGAAATTCATTGAATTACAATTTAATTTATTTGCTCTATCTTGCATATCGAGCAATTCTTGTTTAGATGGGATAACTTATAGAATATTACTGCCAGTAATATTTTGTAAACCTTACAATCTCACGTTTCCATAATAACTGATTGTTAAATAAAAACGATTCTGAAGTATATATATATATATATATATATATATATATATATATATATATATATATATATATATATATATATATATATATATATATATATAATACAAAGTATTATATTTTAAAAGACTACAGTCTATGAAAGTGGCAATTATAAAAACTAGAAATACAAGTATTCCTGACACACATCAAGGACACTTTTATACTGAGAGACAAATACTTACATACTTATCAATAATTTATTCCTACCAATAATCAATATTTCTCTGACCTAAAATTCCTAATCCGCAAAATGTTTTAAGTTGATTTGATTTTTTTTTTTGTTTTTGCTTTTTATTTCTATTTAATTATTATCTTTTTCTTTTCAAAACAACTTAAATTGTCTGTGAGATTTTAAGCCATTGTTCACATTTGTTCGCTTACATGTTATGAACATATAAAGGAGGAGGTATTAAAACGAACCACTCATTTATAAAGATCGCGCATTTATAGTTATTGATAGGCAAAAGAACTTTTCTTCCATCACTCCTGAATACTAGCGAAGTCTAATGATAATTCATACATTTATGAATTGCAGACTTTCTTAAAATCTTTGATGGCTTTAATTGCAAAAATCTTTCTTCTTCACCTCTGAAATATACAGCATAATCAAGTTGGCACATTGTATCTTGTTAGATTACCAAAATTAAGCGATGTTCAGCCAGGTCGATACTAGATGGGTGACCATTTTGAAATATCGTACGTTATAGGTGGAAGGACAGTGATACTTTTATACAATAAATTTTACGAATTATTTTATGTCAAGGTGTGAAATTTTATCTAACATGTTCGATGCTTTCTGTTGAAGGCAAGAAATGAGGCAATCACAAAACAATAAACCCTACCTGTAAAATTAAAGAAAAACTTTACTGGTACACAGGATATTATTGCAAAATAGTGCGCCCACCTTGCATCCAAGTTTGGAGCTGGTGGTTTGCTTCAATGAAGCAGTAATTAGATTCCTTTTGTATTCTGCAATGTTGTCGCAGTCTGTTGCAGGGAAAGGAAGAAACTAGTCATGTTCCATTGGACCTCATGGCTCTAAAAAATTAGTAGCAACGCAAACAGGCTGCATACCGAAGATGGAAAGTTCAAAATAATGAGAAAAGTCCGTAATGCAGTTGCAGACATTCTGTCTTATAAATAAGCCTAATTCGTGGTTAATTTTCTTAGACAAACAAGATGTGATAAAATGTTCTATACTTTATCCATGGCTGAGCTTTGAAGTAAAGAAGGCACTAATGTTAACGCCTAAGTCTCCTTCCTAGAAGACATAATAAAAACGAGTCATTCTTTCTTTGCTGGTCTGGAAAGAACTGAAAAATCTGAAAATGAAATAGAAATTGGCGCCAAAAGCACGTGACATGTCTGGTTAGATTCGACCAATCAAACCGATTGATATATGGCAGTTAGGACTTGTATTATGACCGTATAATTTCTTATAAAACTGCAAAAACTTGTTATCTCCCCTGACTTGGGAAATAAATTCGACAGGGAACTGCTTGGGAATCTTATATTCCCTAGAAACTCCCCTCTTCGGAGGAATCTAGCTTAACCCACTTAGAGTAAATGCCACATCATGTGCTAGATATATAATTTCTGAACACAAGTTCAGTTTCACAATGATCCTTACATGTATTAATTTAAAAAAAATCAAACTTTTATAGCTATGGATGGCCCAAATAGCCTATAATTTTTCTCCATCTCTCCTGAACATGAAGCCAAATCGAATATTAATCCTTACTAACTATAACAATTATACTTTTATACTTATGAATGATCCAAATAACCTATAATTTTGTCTCTATCTCTTCTAAATACTAACCTAGTCTAATAATTCGTCCCTTTGAAGTAAATACTCGGACTAACCCTATAAGCATCAAAATACTCCCTCTTCACTGTAGAGGTCATTAGACGTTTTTACTCTAATAGTTTCTTCCCCCGACCTGCTAGATTTTTAAATTCCATTTCGGTCTGCTGCTTTCCTGACTGTACTAACATGCAGACATTCAAGTGTAATGTGAATAAACATCTTGCTGCTCAACTCCCTACATAGTGTCCCTGCAAACATGATCCCAAATAGTAGTTCCTTATGCCCAAGTGGCAATATGCTTTGTTCAAGTAATTAGAGTTAAAAACAAAAACAAAGAAAAAAACAAGCATTTATTTCTGAAAATTAGACATTGTGTTATATTATGGATGGCCTATATACCATACTGATTATTATTATGATGGGAACCATAGCTTTATATATATATATATATATATATATATATATATATATATATATATATATATATATATATATATATATATATATGGGTGTCCTGAATAATCTATAACTTGTCTATTTTGGTGAATTCAACATATGATGAGAGTGTTTGCTAACGGAAGGGGAGATCAGGGTTCAATCCTCAGCCAACTCAAATCAAAGGCTTACAAAATGGTAGATGATGTCCTTTTGATAAACACTCAGCACTATTAGGGGAGGATCAAGAGCAAGGGAATTTCAAAGTCTCGCAATCCTGAATGATACCAAAAGAAACTGATTGGTTGATAAAATCATGTGTCAATTAACGGACCCAACACGTTGTAGACTCCATAATAAAGAAATAGGAGAAAGAAAAAAACTTGACTCACTTTCTTTTTTTTAACAAAAGCCTTTATATCTGCTATTACCAACAACACAATTTTTTTTTCAAAATATTTAAACAGTTTATTTTTCCTTCTTTAGCCGCATGTGACTTTTTGTTTTGGCTGTGATATCACCCACGTGTCATGAACATGTACTTCTCTCATTACATCTCACACACCACTTCTCCAAACACCCATTTTCCAAAGATCACTTCTCCAAACACCACTTCTCCAAACACCACTTTTCCAAACACCACTTTTTCAAATACCACTTTTCCAAAAAATCACTTCTCCAAACACCATTTGTCTGAACACCACTTCTCCGAACATCACTTTTCCAAACACCACTTCTCCAAACACCGCTTTTCCAAGCACCACTTTTCAAAACATCACTTCTCCAAACACCACTTCTCTGAACACCACTTCTCCAAACACCACTTCTCCAAACACCACTTTTCCAAACACCACTTCTCCAAGCACCACTTTTCCAAACACCACTTCTCCAAACACCACTTCTCTAAACACCACTTTTCCAAACACCACTTCTCCAAACACCACTTCTCCAAACACCACTTCTCTGAACACCACTTCTTCAGCCACGTGTGTCCTTTTATCCCTGCTGCGACATCAGTTTGCACAGTCGGCTTAGTCATTTGTATCAGCGGCTCTGTTATATCAAGAGAGAGGGGCATTTTAAAATAGTTAATTGTTAAATCATTAAAACACAGATTAGTTCACTGTGTGGCGACTGTCCTCACCACCAAATGGAAAAGGGGAGGAGCAGAATAAGCTCCTAGGAATATATAATGCAATCAACCTGGTAAATGACGATATGCAACAGTAATGAACTCTTTTTTAGAACTGCTAGCCCGGGGAATTCTCTTCCGTTTGCTTGCTTTCCAGCTGACTACAATCTGATTATCTTCAAGTCCAACATAAACAAGTTTTTGATGAACCGTCCCCCTAAGTAATCCAATTTACAAAATTCCCACTACTTATGTTTACTACGCTATAATCGCATTGACTAATGTATATCTATTAAACATTATCTTCGAGTGGCCTCCAGGCCTTGATAAGAGGTGATTTCTGTGTAGAAAAAAAAAGCTGGGTTATTAAATGTTTATTTCCATAAGATTTTTTTGTGCTATGTATTTTAATCATATAAAATGCATGTTAAATATTTCTCAGTTTTGGAATTGAAGTTTTGAAAAACCTTCATCTGAACTGTTCTAATAAACTGTAATTTGCAATTAACTTACCAAGTGCTCCATCTCTTACTAAGTGTGTATCTATTACTCTCCTCCTCTCTCATTATATGTTTGATCCCTGCTATTATTCTATGCGTCTTTTATTCACTCTTGTTTCTGTAACTCTCTCTCTCTCTCTCTCTCTCTCTCTCTCTCTCTCTCTCTCTCTCTCTCTTTCTTCTCTCTCTTTCTCTCTCTCCCCCCTTCTCTCTGTCTGTTTCCTAATTGTCATAGGTAAATATAATAGAAAAAATAAACAGATTGGAATAGTCCATTAAAACAAAGCGAATATCACCACAGGCAGTAATATTATTATAGCTGTAGTTATAAAAGAAATGAGTAATAAACAAAAAGAAGGGAGAGAGAGAGCAGAAAGAGGTTAATTTTGGATTTTAGATTATCATATTTTTTAATATTTTACTGGATAAATTGAGTTATGTTGAAAAGAACTTTTTTTAGATTCTTCCAATTAGCTGCAAGTCGCAATTAACTTACTAAGTGACCCATCTCCTACTACGTTTCTATCTTTAATTCTTACACTCGCTCACTGAATGTTGTTTTTATTTCATACAATATCTATCACTCTCAACTACTCCAGAGTGCCTTCTTTTTAGGAGAGTTAGATTTAAACACTAGCTTTATGCCTTACTTTGCCATCATCAGGAGGCAAGCCAATAGGAAGTATAAAAACCTAATTTACATGGCCAAATGTTTGTATAAATTGTTGTTGTCTCCTGCTTTTATTTTATAAATTATCCATTACTCTCGCTTCAGATACCCTTCGTTTCTCTCTCTCTCTCTCCCTCTCTCTCTCTCTCTCTCTCTCATTCTTTCACTGTCTTTTAGCAGTCAATGCAAATAAAGAAAGGATCACAAAATGTCGTCTGGGTCACATCACAAACTGTTACAAGTATGATAAACAGTTAAAAAATGTAAATGTTATATCATATGAGCTACATTCTTATAATAGGTGTTTTTATTCTTATAATAGGTGTTTTTTTATTTTTATAATAGTTTTTTTTTATTCTTATAATAGGTGTTTTTTATTCTTATAATAGGTGTTTTTATATTCTTATAATAGGTGTTTTTATTCTTATAATAGGTGTTTTTTTTATTTTTATAATAGGTTTTTTTTATTCTTACATTAGATGTTTTTTATTCTTATAATAGGTGTTTTTATATTTTCATAATAGGTGTTTTTATATTCTTATAATAGGTGTTTTTTATTCTTATAATAGGTGTTTTTTATTCTTATAATAGGTGTTTTTATATTCTTATAATAGGTGTTTTTATATTCTTATAATAGGTGTTTTTATTCTTATAACAGGTGTTTTTTTATTTTTCTAATAGGTGTTTTCATATTCTTATAATAGGTGTTTTTTATTCTTATAATAGGTGTTTTTATATTCTTATAATAGGTGTTTTTTATTCTTATAATAGGTGTTTTTTATATTCTTATAATAGGTGTTTTTTATTTTTATAATAGGTGTTTTTTTATTCTTATAATAGGTGTTTTTTATTCTTATAATAGGTGTTTTTATATTCTTATAATAGGTGTTATTATATTCTTATAATAGGTGTTTTTTATTTTTATAATAGGTGTTTTTTATTCTTATAATAGGTGTTTTTATATTCTTATAATAGGTGTTTTTATATTTTTATAATAGGTGTTTTTATATTCTTATAATAGGTGTTTTTTATTCTTATAATAGGTGTTTTTATATTCTTATAATAGGTGTTTTTATATTCTTATAATAGGTGTTTTTTATTCTTATAATAGGTGTTTTTTTATTTTTCTAATAGGTGTTTTTATATTCTTATAATAGGTGTTTTTTATTCTTAAAATAGGTGTTTTTATATTCTTATAATAGGTGTTTTTTATTCTTATAATAGGTGTTTTTATATTCTTATAATAGGTGTTTTTTATTCTTATAATAGGTGTTTTTATTCTTATTATAGGTGTTTTTTATTTTTCTAATAGGTGTTTTTATATTCTTATAATAGGTGTTTTTTATTCTTATAATAGGTGTTTTTATATTCTTATAATAGGTGTTTTTTATTCTTATAATAGATGTTTTATATTCTTATAATAGGTGTTTTTATATTCTTATAATAGGTGTTTTTATTCTTATAATAGGTGTTTCTTATTTTCATAATAGGTGTTTTTATATTCTTATAATAGGTGTTTTTTATTCTTATAATAGGTGCTTTTTATTCTTATAATAGGTGTTTTTTATATTCTTATAATAGGTGTTTTTTATTTTTATAATAGGTGTTTTTTTATTCTTATAATAGGTGTTTTTTATTCTTATAATAGGTGTTTTTATATTCTTATAATAGGTGTTTTTATATTCTTATAATAGGTGTTTTTTATTTTTATAATAGGTGTTTTTTATTCTTATAATAGGTGTTTTTATATTCTTATAATAGGTGTTTTTATATTTTTATAATAGGTGTTTTTATATTCTTATAATAGGTGTTTTTTATTCTTATAATAGGTGTTTTTATATTCTTATAATAGGTGTTTTTATATTCTTATAATAGGTGTTTTTTTATTTTTCTAATAGGTGTTTTTATATTCTTATAATAGGTGTTTTTTTATTTTTCTAATAGGTGTTTTTATATTCTTATAATAGGTGTTTTTTATTCTTATAATAGGTGTTTTTATATTCTTATAATAGGTGTTTTTTATTCTTATAATAGGTGTTTTTATATTCTTATAATAGGTGTTTTTTATTCTTATAATAGGTGTTTTTATTCTTATTATAGGTGTTTTTTATTTTTCTAATAAGTGCTTTTATATTCTTATAATAGGTGTTTTTTATTCTTATAATAGGTGTTTTTATATTCTTATAATAGGTGTTTTTTATTCTTATAATAGATGTTTTATATTCTTATAATAGGTGTTTTTATATTCTTATAATAGGTGTTTTTATTCTTATAATAGGTGTTTCTTATTTTCATAATAGGTGTTTTTATATTCTTATAATAGGTGTTTTTTATTCTTATAATAGGTGCTTTTTATTCTTATAATAGGTGTTTTTATATTCTTATAATATGTGTTTTTTATTCTTACGATAGGCGTTTTTATATTCTTATAATAGGTGTTTTTATATTCTTATAATAGGTGTTTTTTATTCTTATAATAGGTGTTTTTTATTTTTCTAATAGGTGTTTTTATATTCTTATAATAGGTGTTTTTTATTTTTCTAATAGGTGTTTTTATATTCTTATAATAGGTGTTTTTTATTTTTATAATAGGTGTTTTTTTATTCATATAATAGGTGTTTTTTATTCTTATAATAGGTGTTTTTTATTCTTATAATAGGTGTTTTTTTAGAGGCAACAAACTTTAAATTGACCACTGCATGTTCTTTAACTGCAGATTTCGCAACTATCGGCTATTTTGAGTTCAGCTTGGCTTGAATGATGAGACTGTGATCTGAGCAGCGTTTGTAAATTGTGCGGATTTATTTTATTTACATCTGATATACAAGTAATTTAAATTTGATGTACGAATAGTTTGCATTTGATGAACGAATAATTTCACTAAATGTATCTGTTAACTAGTCAACTCGTCCGTGCAATTTAACCCAATTACATCACTTTCTCTGAGAATATGTAAAGTTCCAATAGACTGCTTGAAAAACAAGATTCGACGCATTATTGCCAAAATACAGCCTAATTTAATGCGTAGAGATTGTGAAAATTGGACTACTACATTAAATGCGTGAGCCTCTGAGAACATATGGTTGAAATAGTATTTGAATTATAAATACCAAAAATTAATTTTGGGATCAAACAACATATATTTTTACATGAAAGTTACCACTTAATAAGGTCTGAAGGTCATTCGGGGATAAGGGATAAAGAGTGGATGGTGGCAAAGTAATCGTTAGTGATGAAAATTGGATATAATTTGATATTTAAGAGGATAGCTGAACAATAATTTGTTTACATTGGATTTGAAGATGAATATGTTGTAGTCAGCTGAAAAGCAGCCAGCAGAACAGAGTTCCACGGGTGGACAGCTCTAGGAAAGAAGCTTTGTTCATAAAATCTGCATTTAAATTTAAGTGCAATTAGAGAATAGGGGAAATTATTAGAAGTGGTTGTAGTCAAGTGTTGATTTTGAAAGTTTGGCAAAGGGGGTCTATAGATTGGAGATCAGATGAGCACTTGCCATGAAAATAATGGTAGAGCAGAGATAAGCTCACAACGTTTCTTCTGTGTGGAAGAGAGTGTAGAGAAAAGGAAAAGACATCACCTATCAGGTTCAAAGCCAATTTTGAACTCTGTCAATAGAGGATAGGGTTTCCGAGCAGCTTCTTCCTAAATGTGAGAACAGTATTCTATCTTAGGCCGTACTTGGCTCTTATACAGGCAGAGGAGTGCATCGGCAGTGAGATATCTACTAGGGCGGTAGAATGATTCAACCATTTTTTCTGGCGATCCTGGCAACAGACTTGATGTATCTGTTCAATCGCAGTTCAGGATTGAAGGTCAGTCCTAGAAGCTTATCTAAACATAGTGCTTCCTTGGGACGAGAGCCATTCATTTCAATTGTGGCCACATGATGGAAAGAGAGAAGCTGGGTTTTAGATGTGTTAGAATTTAAAATATTTTTATGCGATTTATTGAAATTAAAAGTCTCTATAAATTACCCTTTTATGATAAAAAGGATAAATTTGTAAACCTAAAAAATAAACAAATAATTGTCTCTCCATTTCTTAAGAAGAAATAGGCGGGTGACTTTTAAAACTACGCATTTGCTAATGGAGTGATGCCTGGATAATTCCATTACTTAGAAAGCTCAATAGAATAAAGCCAGCATGTTGGCATTCTGCATGGTAGCATTCATAACCCCCCCCCAAAAAAAATAATCGATTTGAGGACGTCAGTTCATTCACAGCATTTATCGTTACAAGCATCTAGATAACGTTTTTAATTGTCACTCAATGTTTCCTGAGCTTTATGATTGCCATACACAGTGTAATTGATGTTAGCTGGCAGAAGTTCTTGTTTACTATGCTATGAAATAGTTTTTTGCAATGGCACGATGCATGGTATTTTTCTGTGGTGAAGTAATAAACTATAAGTTTTGCATTAGACACACAACGTGTGGTGCTTGTGACGCAGGGAGATTTTTTTTTAACAAGAAAGTCACCACATATCAAGACCCAAAAGCAACTCGAGAATAAGAGTTATTGGATATATGATGATAGTGTAGTAATCATTAATGGTGTAGGTTGCGTAGAATTTAATTATTTAAAGGGACGGCTCAACAAGAACTTATTTACATTGGACTTGAAGGCTACCATATTGTAATCAGCCGGGAAGCAGCCCAATGGAACAATATTCCACAGACGGACAGTTCTAGGAAAGAAACTTTGTTCATAGAATCTGCATTTAGATTTAGGCACAGATAGAGAGTGGGGGAAATTGTTGATAGTGGTTGTAGCTAGTCGAGTGTTTTGTGAAAATTTGATGAGGAGGAACCATAGATTGGAGCTCAGATGAGCATCTACCATGAATATTACAATAGAACAGAGAGACTCGCAACGTCTTTTCTGTGGGAAAGAGGTTGCAGGGAAGAGAAAAAAAGGCACCTACTAGGTTTCAAAGCTTCTTTTGAACTCTATCAAGGTAAGATAGGGCGCACTAAGCAGCTTCCACCCAGATGTTAGCATAAATTCTCCAGTATTGTTAGAATGTAGCGTTTACCCTTTTAGAGAGGCATTATTACAAAATCAACAGAAACCATCTTATAGAGACTGTTTCCACACTTTCAGTGTCTGGTGGGTAAGGTTTTGTGTTTACAATTGATGTCCTTCTGCATGGTATATATTTTGCAGAAGTCGATCTGTCTGTTTTCGGCTTCATGTCACAATCCTAATACAAGGTGCCACATAGGAAACTGTACAAAAATAGAGCATTTCCTGTCCATATCTCTGCTCTGTGGAATAGCATGCCAAAGGAACGTGTGACAATGATTATCCTATCCACGTTTATAGCGACCTTGGATAAACGTAAATATCATCTACCTGTCCCTGTACATGGCTTGTTGCACTTTACTATTTTTGCCATAAAAATTTGATTGAATTAATTGATCTTATTAAATAATAATCAGAGCTTTCATTATAAACAACACACCTCCTTCATAGTACGATTAGTGTACATACTCCATGACAAATGCCTAAATCCAGAAATCTTTTTTCAAGCTAACTGCTGACACCTTTCATCCTCTCTACATAATTCTGGCATGGCCCGTTATTGAATATGCGTTCCAAGAAACAAATCCTTATCTTTTGAGCATGTTCAACAGTTGGCAACTAGAATTGTGGCGGGACTCTCCACACTTACCTACAAATGTTGTATTCTGACTGTGCTCAAAAGGGCGGTGACACGTTGATATGTAAAAATATAGCAGTGTGTCCTTGTTCTTGGTAATGGTTGTAGATGGTTGGTTGTGAGCTTTGATGGGTTGATTTTTCTTGACCGAATGGTCAACCAACAACGATATCATTTTCAGTTGTTATTATATAAGCATTTGTGGCCACCTGAGACGCCCATTTTTGAGATGGTATTGTCTTCTATCAGCACCTCTGAGGCATTTTATTCTGCCCTTCTGATTCACTGGAGGAAATAACTTCGATTATACCTGCATAACGTTTAACCAAAAGTGACCTTTCAAACATTATACTTTTAACTTTTGTTTTCTGATGAGTCCAAGCTTGTTTCATTTACAGGCAGGTGCCTGTCAAGTTCATAATTGTTATTCAAATGACCTTCTGGTACGTTTGATAATTATTATTGTTCAGCAGGTGCAAGCTAATGTCAAAATGATCTTTGGTACTCATGGCTCATGTATTACGATGAATATCCACTCAGTTGACTATTTAGGCCATTTGATACTGCAGGTGCTAAAAATGATTTCTTAGTGAAAATATTCAATATAAAAATCTGCACTCACGTCAGCAGCGGATAGACTTGATTTTTGCGTACAAAATCATCAATAGGAATTTAAACATAACATCCAGGGAGTTTTTCATTCCAATGGCAGTTTCCATGGATACTCGTAAACGATGTATCGTTGTCACTTTCATCGCAATAGAAATAATGTAGCTTTCCTTCTCCGTGTTTCTGTTCTGTTGAACAGCATGTAAAAGCAGGTCATGACAATGAATACCATATCCAGATTTAAAGTGGCCTTGGGCAAACATTCAGAATGTATGTAGATGTAAATATCTCCAAGCCGTCTCTTCGCATGTCTGGCCCAATTGAATCCCAGAGCATCTAAGTCAGTGCTGATCACGAATATACCAACTTTATGGGTCTGTTTTTGGTAGCTTTTGGCTTTTAGCTGGGCATACATTCATACAATCAACAGCCGCTTATATAATAGAGTATTAGTGACGTGGTGGATAAAAAGGTTGGTAAAATTCAGTTGTATGTTACGCTTTTCTAGCGGTTGAAGGTTCAATCCTTAGTGCGACCAACACTCAAAATACAATTCCGAATTACCTAGGACTTCTACCCAGTCATGTTTTACGGAAAAAAGAGCGTGCTACTAAAGGTGCATTCAAAATTTCGTACAAATTCCTGAGTTCAACATAAAGATTCCTGACTTCGATGGAAAGATATACTTGAGGAAGGTCGGAGGTTAGATCAACCGAGACGTTGTGAGAATAGCACTCAAGATAAAAACAGTGTTCTGAATAATTCAACTGATACAAGTTTACTAAATATTAATATCTTAGCAACGACGCACATTAACTCCATTTTTCTCTGACCCTTCAAACGAAATAGATGATAACAGTTGATTTGACATTACAACTGAAAAAACTTTTCATTTCCTGTTTGTTCCATTAAATATTGTTTTCAAATATAATAAATAAGAATATCTGTAAACGGATATTTTATAAATATGTTTCTTTTTTACTTTCATGAATGTATAGCATATGATTTTTTTTTCAAATAAATACGTTTATTTAGATATTTTATATATATATATTTATTTATTGAGACACGTTTTCACAGAAATGAATGTTAACAGTTCCAAAGATATTCGTAAATTATTTGTTTCTTTCAAATAAGTTATGTATATTTTCGCATTTTTTTTTGGGGGGGATACTGCTCTTAAATATAGGTAAGTATATTCATAAACTTTTTAATAAAATACATGTTTATTTACTTTTTTAAAAAATAAATATTCAAAAATATGTATTTACATATTTTTGAATATTTATTTTTTTAAAAAGTAAATAAACATTTAAAAAAATAAATAAACATTTTAAAAAATATATGCGATACATTCATAAAAGTAATAAATAATAATAATAATAATAATAATAATAATAATAATAATAATAATAATAATAATAATAATAATGACTCGGATGAGTTAATCTACGCCATTGCCAATATTTTTTATTAATTCTTAAAGGTTGGAGTACACGTTACAATGCTGGTTCTTAATTTTTGTACATTTTATGAGTTTGATCCACAAAATTCTTCAAAATGGGGGAAACTGAGCGAAACACAAAAAAAGACAGATTATACAAGTGATTATTATTTATGCTTTTTGAAATAGAGTCGACGGGTTGATTTTTTAAATATTCCGTTTTAATCAAAAATAACAATAGTTGTTATGTCGAAAATAGTAATATATACAAAAAATACCAAAATTAATCGAGTAGTGCGACTGCTATTGTGTTTTTAGTAAAAAAAAAGGGCATCGCTATGGTCTTAAAAATGTCCACCATTAAAGTGGAGAAAATGAAAATAAGTACGTCCACTGTATTCACAATCTTCAAGATGTTTACATCTAGGGAATTTTCCACAATTTTTCATAAAAAATATTTAAACTACAAATAATTTTCTACTCGATAGATTTTCGTAACTTTTGGATATATTAGTATTTGTGAGAAATTCTGCATAAATAAGCAGATTCCTCATTGGTCGGTTTGTCTGTCCACGATTTTGTTTGAACCATTCAGATTTCTTATTATTACTTACTGCCGAGGGTGTTCTGCCACCAAATTTATCCTTTCAGATTACCAGTTTCGACACAGACATGTGTCGAAGATCGACGCTCGAAATTCACTCGAGGCTTGCAGCCTCAAAATTACTTTGTCTCTTTGACGCGTATTGATACTGATATGTGGGTGAAATGTTATTGTCATTTTCAAACACTAATGCCCTTATGTTGGGCGATTTATATGTTATCGCACGCTGTTGTGATCTGTGCATCTATTGACTTTCATCATTACAATATAATGTCTGTCAGAGACGGAATTAAGGTCTACAGTTTGACCTGTCATTTGCCCGCCACTTGGACAGTTATCTACAGTGGACTCCTCGAGGCTATCAGACTTGCAGTATCCTTCTTGGAAGATATCACTCAACTCTTCAATCTGTTGCAGCGTTGTTCGTCAGCGGAGTTTTGCGCCCAACATTTCTCAAAGATGAACTATTACCCCTTTGGGGTGTTACCAACCCATTACGGCAGGTATCTGAAGATGATACATCTTTTGCAACTTGAATCTTTTTGCTTTAATAAATTCTACGTTGAAGTTTGAAAGGTGAACCTGTTGTAATTTCTGATTGGTTTTCTTTCATTCTGCCAGGGGTAAAATAAATGTAAGAGAAATTCTCACGTATTTTCGACAAAGCAACTAAGCAAGTTCTGTTGTTTGTGCTTAAAACGACATATTTAAATAATCGATATGTCGACTCTATCTTAACAACCACGACATTTTAATAATATTATTTTTACGTTTTATTTAAAATTACAGCTTCATACTTTTCACTCCCTCCTTTCCATTTTTCTCTGTTCAGCACTTTTGTTTTCCTTCAAGAAATTATCGCATTCTAATTTATTATGAAACTAAACAGAGAAAACAAAACAAAAATTAAAAAAAAAAAATGCAAACAGCAGACTGAAATCAAACTGACCTCAATTCTTTTTTAACTGACATCTGATTGAAATGCACTAAAGGAGCAAGGTCAAATGTGAGAGGTCAGATCCTGCTAATGATCTGTAGTAAAAAAAAAAAAAGGAAAAGGTAGCAATATTTGTTAAATCCTTAGAAAACTCTAAGCTTATTAGACCGGCTAAAATTAACAATAAAACGAGTGAATCAATTGAAAGTGATTTGTAGGATAATTGCTTCGGTTTTTTGCCAAAACAAGGAATTACATTTAATGATCTTTAAAAAAAAATGAAAGGTTGATGAAGTGGAATTTTATGGGGTGAGGTATGTTGTAGGAAGTAGACTGCGATGAAGATAAATTTAAAAGGGGACAACAATTAAAGGAGTAGAAATAGAACGAAAGTATAATAAAAAGAAAAAGAAAAAAGCAGCAATGAAAAAAAAATATATAATGCAAAAGAAAAAAAAGAAGAATCGAGTATTTATAAATGACAAAATGTATAGTAAAAAGTATACTGAATATATATTTTATCCAATGTTTGAGTTAGAATCAAAGTGTAACACCTGTTCTGTTCTCAGGAAGCCACTCTCCCGAAAGGAGGTTGGATGGGTTTATTGAAGCGCCCTCACGAGAGAATGCCAACAGGTTTAACCGATAATATTTATAGGTAATTCGTTACCGGCTATGAGCGCTCTTCTGATGCTAACAATTGGCCACACTCCAGATATTCCATCCCACCTTGTTTCATATATCAAGCTCATGGGGAAGAAAGTATCCTAGAATATATATATTTTCAGTTTCGGTGATTCTGTCATTCATGGGACGTGAACCCGCCAGTGACTTGCGGAAAGAGATAACGTTCTACAAAATTAAGTCAAAAGTGACTTTGTGGCTAGGTTTGAATCCTTAAGCAACAGTAATTATCACTTCCCGAACTAGTGACTACAAAAGCATGAAGCACTAGTGTTTGTAGGTATAAAAGTAATATATCTATCTATCTATTTATCTATCTATCTAATATATATATATATATATATATATATATATATAAGTGAACGTGCCTGTGTATCTGTATGTCTTTTGTATCTGTCTGTCTGTGTGTCTGTGTGTGTACATTTCCCTATGCAATAACTCTGTCAATTTTAAGTCTACAGACTCGAAATTTGATATAAAGGGTACTGAGATTTGGGGAAATCGATGTGATCGGTTTTCGGTCAGAAATTTGGCGATTAAGGGGTCATAGTTAAACGATTTGACCTGTGAGAACTCTACCAAACTCCTCCGCCAAGTTTAAGTCTAAACACTTGAAATGTTCGATATAGGTTCATTGAACATGTATCTAACTTAATAACTTGATTTGAGCCCAAGAAATTAATTGTTAAGGGGTCATAATAGGGGTCAAAGTTAAAAAAAATGGACCGCTTCTTTTTTTTCTTTTTTTTGCTCAACATACATCTCCAAACACCCGGGCAACGCCGAGCTGAAATGCTAGTGATTAAAATTTATAATTATAAGCCTCGTTTAGATGAATAAAGTTGACTCTTGTCTGGGGAAAATAATACAAAAAAGCAGTCAAGTAGTGAACATACAACGTTCACAACTTTAGGTCGTTAGAACACTATACAGTTGTTTTGCTGTTATGCCCGCATTTGTCATCTATAGATGTCGAATTTCCCTTACTTCTCTTGTTAATTGATACTGGGCCAAGTGTAACGTGCTAGAAAATTGAGCCAAAGGTGACTTTGCAGCTGTTCCAATCCTTCAACCAGCAGTAACTATCACTTCTTGCGCTGACGATTACAAAAGCATGAAACACCAATGTATGTAGGCATTAAAATAATTATCAATATTTATAAATAAATATTATATATTATATAAGTTGTTTACATTTTCAAATATTTATCCAAATTATATAAAAAAAAAAATTATATTTCCAAATATTTATTCATACTGTTTGGTTTGGTGATTTTGTCTCACGGCATATACATGATTTTATTTTATCTAATCATCTTAACAAAATTTATAGTGTTTCAAGGTTATGTCTTCAACCATTTATTCATGTTGTTTAACTTAGTTGTTTTTAGAGGAAAATTATTAATTTTGTTTTCGGCGTTGCACAACATGATTGAGCTTTTAAAACGGAACGGAAAAAAAGCAATAGTATTATTGTTTGGTGCATTTTAGGCTAGAAAGTTGATATCTTGCTGGAAATAAGCACACACATCAGGCAATTAAAATGCCCCCCTCGCCAAACTTTCACAAGAAACACTCGTTTAGCTGAAAACACTATCAATAATTCCCCCTACTCTTTATCTGTGCCTAAACCTAAACGTAGATTCCATGAACAAAGCTTCTTTCTTAGATCTGCACGCCTGTGGAATTGTCTTCCGTTTTCCTGCTTTCCAGCTGACTACAATATGGTTGTCTTCAAGTCTAACGTAAACAAGTTCTTGAATAGCCGTTCCACTTGTTAACAAATTTACCGAATTTCCATTACTAACGATTACTATATTGTCCAATTTCTACTGTACACTCTTTAACCCTTATCGTCGAGTGGCCTCTTGGCCTTGATAAGTGGTGATAATAAATTAACTCTGTTATATATGCTGCAGACGGACTACTTTTCATTGTGGCAAAAAATCATTTTTTTCAGTGTTGTCCCATGAAAAGATATACTTAAATATTTGAAGAAATGTGAGGGGTGTACTCACCTTTGTGATACACTGTATATATATATATATATATATATATATATATATATATATATATATATAGTAAACTTGTGAAAGGCTGTTTCGCCGTATCACATCGCATCAGTGCGGCAAGAGTAACACCTATCCCTACTGCAGACGATATTAGTTAATGATAATGCTCTATCACGAACGCCTCTATGTACCTAAACTGACATAAATATATTATCATACCTTACTCTGTATGTTGGTTTAAGTATTGAGTACTCTATAGTATATCCTTATTTTATGTGTATACATGAAATAATACATTATTTATATATAAGCACAGATACACACGCGTGCACATACACACACACACACACACACACACATATATATATATATATATATATATATATATATGTATGTATATATAATGTTGTTCTAGGATTTTGGAATTTTAATTGAAATAGCATCGAATCTTATAATTCCATATCTGATTCTGACTAAAAATTTAGTCTTTTTTTTTCGCTTTCAACATACATTTTGCATCACTGAAATGTTTTCAGTTTCAGTTTGCATGAAACAAAAAAATTCCGGTTTGGAACATTATTACGAGGGTGACTATTTTACATTATGACTCAAATACAACAAGGAAGATAAATCTTTGTTGTTTAAAATAAGTCTTACAGATTGCAGGGAAACATCTTAAGAATAGCGCTTCTAGGTCTTACGTTTTCTTGAGTCTAATTCTTACATTTCCACCTCAATTCTCGTTCTTTCGTCATTGTATCTCGGACTCTCCTGAGAAAACATTAAGCAGAGTTAATTACTTTCTGAACATTTATTCCAAAAAGCCATTAGCTCTTACTGTGCCACTTGATTGGCCATTAAACTGTCTTTGTTCATCAAAGTGCAATATTTTAAAACCATAAATATATTAAAAAATCCTCATCGCCTGCAACAGGTACAGACAAATTTGTTTTTCAAAACACGTTTCCCAAGCAAGAAATGCGATTAAATATGCATGACTTCTGTTCATGTCTGAGGAGATCTGTTCTTGCAACCCTCGAGGCTTGGTTGGGCAATATTGACCAATCAGCGCTGATGTTTTTATTTATTTATTTATTTTTTGCTGTTATTTAGTATTTCTCGAGTGTGTAGCCTAAAAAGAGTTATATTCTGCAGCTATAATTTTCCATTTGAGCAAGTTTTTTGTTAGTGACATGCTGAGCAAAACTGATAAAAGTAAAGAAAAATAGAGAGAGAGAGAGAGAGAGAGAGAGAGAGAGAGAGCAAGGAAGAGGGAGGGAGGGAGGGTTTCTGAAGTGATAAGGAGATAAATGACAAAATATTTATTTTTCTGTTTATTATCTCATACATTATTTTTTTATAGCTGGCACCTATGCATTTTATTGGAAATTAGAAATATAGTGCAATAAGTGTGCAGGTTATTTGTCTATTATTTATTTATGTGTGCTATGTGAGTTATGGGCGGAAGGGGGATAAAAAGATTTACTTATCATCTAACATTATATCTTTGGAGTATATAACTGTAACGCTAGCCTTTTTGCGATCATGGCATTTTATTTTACCCTCCCCTTCTTCACCATGACAATGCACCTACTATCAACGCCTAAACATTATTCTTAATACCTGTAAAAAATAATTTTAAAAAAGTAAAAATGCATTAGAAATTAGGCATCTATTGTTAAAAATCGCATCGTTTAGCTTGCACCTTTCCGTCCCTTTTATACTCAGTAAGGAAAGAGGAAGAACTTTTAGGGGAATTATTTTGGCACCCTTTCTGACACATGCACTATCCCCAAAAGTTTTTTCTTCAGTTGAATATAAGAGAGTAATGCGTTAATCTCGTGTCAACTCGTTTGGTAATTCACCATCATCTATTTTATGAACTACCTTCAAATGAAAGACTTTGTAGCCATTTACAAATTGTGGTTGTGCTGGACGCCTCGTTCTGCAATGAAAAAAACGGTTTGTTTGTTTTTTCAATTAATTTTGTTTAATGGTTACATTCAGAGTTTCATTGACTTTATCTATGTGAAAAGAAATACTTCCACTATAAAACTACACTTGGACCACGATGTATATCCATAACTTATGTATGACTGTTGATTTATTTAATTTTGGTCCACCCTTGCCCATTCGTCCGTTCGTCCGTTCATCCGTCCGCACTTTTCTCAATAACTACGCTGTTGCAATATTTTGAATTATAATGGGGTAATTATTTAATTGCCGCACACATCGGCAATATTTGGCACAAGGCCTGGAAAGTGGGAACCCCGCAGGCTCCCCTAAAGGAGGGGCACTCCTGCAATTTTAAAAATTCCCTGAGTAACCCCATCGGCATTCCCCGGTTGGGGCGCCTCAGGCAGCAAGCAATAAACTTGCCCCACCGGAAAGCCCGGTGGCAAGGCCTTGGAGGGTGGACCTCCTAGGTATTACCCAGGCGGTGTACCTCAGAACAACAGGTGCTGGGCCGGTTCCCAACCCCTCACCTGTTGGGCTGAGTATCAAGTGACGAATCCTTGACTTGTACTACCCTGTCTCCCTGCAGCCTAGGCCGCTAGGAGACCATCCCCATCAGAACGGAATTCTAATGGGGTAGTTATTTAAATGCTGCCCACCTCAGCATTATTTGGCACAAGGCCTGGAAAGTGGGAACCCCGCAGGCTCCCCTAAAGGAGAGGCACTCCTGCAATTTTAAAAATTGCCTGAGTAACCCTGTCGGCATTCCCCGGTCAGGGCGCCTCAGGCAGCAAGCAATAAACTTGCCCCACCGGAAAGCCCGGTGGCAAGGCCTGGGAGGGTGGACCTCCTAGGTATTACCCAGGCGGTGTACCTCAGTCCAACAGGTGCTGGTCCGGTTCCCGGCCCCTCACCTGTTGGGCTGAGTGTCAAGTGACGAATCCTTGACTGGTACTACCCTGTCTCCCTGCAGCCGAAGCCGCTACGAGACACATCCCATCAGAAAGGAATTCTAATGGGGTATGATCCCACACAGTCGGACGATTCTATTTATAAACGATGCTGCTAAGAACTGACGAATCAAATTAATTCACGTTCTGCTACAAACCAATCAGAAACCAGAATTGCTTCATAAATATTAAACCTTTTCTGGAGCAATTTCACATGTTCTTTTCCCGGGTTTCGACACGGTAAGAATATTTTGTTCTGTGGAACTGTCTACAACAAACAAGTCACCTACCAGGACTACCGAACCATCTGAAACTGTTCTGAAACTCAAAATGGCTTACACTTCTAGATACGCCTTGGATTTTTTTTGAAATTTTGCACAAACATTAAACGTGATATGAGTAAAAAAGTAACAGAATGGATTTTCCAGGAAAACTCCGGTTTCCCCCATAGTGGTGCCTTTCGGTAAAAATGGCTAAAATTAAAACTTTTGTGTTTATTAAAAAAATTGATGCGTTGGATTTTTATAAAACTTTCTGAAAAGTTGTAACTAACTGATGTCTATATAATTTTGTTTGTTTATACTTCACGATGCCCTTGCATGTTCGCCAGGGGCTCTTTAAGGGCTGATAAAAATATTCCATTTTTGGGACTATTTTACCATATTTGTTAAAAATGTTCTGTGTATGTCTATTTAGCAGTTTTGCATTGTACTGACCTCAAATTTAAATGTGGACTTTTGGGGCTAAGGAGGGGGGGCAAATGATGGATTTAGTCAATTCTTTTTTTGCATGATGCAGAACTCAAATTTTCATATGTTAAGGCCTTAAACTGCATTTGTTCATTTTCACTAGGATTTGACGTTCCCTGAAGATTTGAAGGTTAAATGGGGGGAAGGCAAATGCTGAACTTAGTCATTTTTTTATGCCTCGTTCACTGGGCTATGCATGTTTCACTTGTTTTATAAGCGATTTCATGGTATTTTTTCTTCTTTCTTTTCATTTCCTGAGTGCTTTAAAGAGAGAAGTTATCTGCCATTTGTTTATATTCTAGTCGCCCCACATTTTTGGACGTATTATTTATATTTAATTTATTATTTAAATATTTATTTAAATATTTTTACGTGCATAAAATTATGCATAATTTATGTATAATATTTAATTTCCTTTTTCACATGTTTATTTACACCTCCTCATGTTTAAGTTGTTCAGATATTACCACTGAGAAACAAATAATAAACACTAACTAATTAATATTAAAAGAACATGCTCGTACTGAAACAACCACCTTATACATCTGATCTTGCTCCTTGTGATTTTTATTATTTTTCTCAATGTCAAGAAAATACTGAATTGATAATTGAGCACACAGGTAAACGTTTTATTCTGGGCTGACGTTATCCGCCTGATAGACAGGGACGCGAACCTTGGATTAACCACTAAGGAGGCTGTCCTATCAGCAGGTGCAAAGTACTGGCGCTGCTGTATTGTCATTTGGTGAATTGATTCTAGACCATGCAGTAGTCTCTGGTGGGGCCTCTCGATGCCATACTAGTAGGTAATTATTACGGCTTTACCTTATCATGTGCTACATAAAAAAAGAAAAAAAAAATCCTGTCCTTTTCTCTCTTACTTTCTCTCTCTCTATCCTGCTCTAACCAAGTTTGCCGACCTGTTCCACAAATCCTAAAACCTCAACATGAAATATCTCCAGAAAAAAACTCGAATAAACCTAGAACCCCATCTTCCAACATAGACCCCTACTACCATGTCTCCTTCTGCAACATCAGGGTTCTATGTTCCAACCGTCCAGAAGACGAAACGGACATATTCTTTCTAAGCGAAACTGGAATAAAGCGGACCACTTCCCTAGATGAGTTCATAATTAATAGATACTCTAACTTAACATCCAAATCTGACTCCCAAGACTGCCATGGGCATGGATTATGTGCCTAGATTAAAGATGGCTTCCCGTGTGACAGGGATATCTCTAGAGAAGATCCTAATTTACCTTATATGTGCTTCCGCGTTGCACTTGCTTACACCACTGCATTTATATTTGCCCTGTATCGGCGCCATAAGAGCAGAGTTTCTATCTTTAAGAGTATATCTGAGAAAATAGACCACATCCTGTCTGCACATGCCTCGGCTAACATTCATATCTGTGGTGACTTCAACGTCCATAACGTGGAATGGACGACCCACTCAAATAAGAGAGATGATGAGGGGGAGGTTCTGTCATGATTTTGCCATTGCTTATGACCTCACACAGATTGTTCGTGAGCCCTTCTGTGTACCCGATACTACAGGTCAGTATGCAAGCCTTCTAGACCTTTTTCTCTCAACTTCCCTTGAGCTATGTTCATGTTCCGTTCTTTCTCTTCTAGGATCCTCCAGCCACTCCGTCGTATCAGTTAAGATAAAAATTAAATGTAAGTCCCCAGACGCACCCCTTCACCGTACAGTATACCGATACTCTATGGCTGACTGGGATAGCTCCCGTACATTCATATCTGATCTACCTCTGCATTCCATGTTTAAAAAGGATGTGTCCTCTATAGTATCAGACCTGACTGAATGGTTACTTGTAGGCATAGACCGATTCATACCATCTAAAAAATTCCAACAAAAACCCAACAGCCAGCCCTGGTTCTCCCCAGAATGTGCTGCTGCAATCGCGCACAGAAATCACTTTTTCCATAGCTACCGACGTAATAGATGCACTGAGACTAAAGCTGCTTTCAGGAACGCCAGCAACAACTGTAAAAGAGTAATAAAAAATGCAAGAGAGCTATATGCTCAGTCCGTTAAATCCAAAGTAGCTGATCAGCGGCTTGTTTCCCACCAGTTTTGGCAAATAACAAATAGGATCCTGAACAGAAATGTGCGTTCTATCCCAACCATTATCAATGGACCAGAGGTTTTCTCGTCAGCATCAAACAAGGCCAAACTATTTGCAAAGAACTTTGCAGCTAATTCTACCTTATGCGACGAAGGCCATAAACTCCCCATATTTCCTCCTATAACACAGAACACGTTAGGTAACATACAAATATCTGTGCATGAGGTCGCCAAGCTAATCAAGAACCTTGATTCCAGTAAAGCAACTGGCCCTGACGGCATCGCAATTATAATGTTAAAAAGTTTCAACTAGAACTTGCTCCCATACTTACAAAACTGTTCAAGCATTGCCTTAAGGAGAAGTGCTTTCCAACACCTTGGAAAACCTCATCAGTATGCCCTGTATTTAAGAATTCAGGTGATAAGTCAGTTCCCTCTCAGTACAGACCAATAAGTCTCCTGTGTTTCAGGAGTAAGTTGCTGGAATCCATATTAAATAGATTAATAGTCAACCACTTCAGCAGAAATAACCTTCTTAGTAACACACAATATATTTCCGTTCTGCAAGATCTACCGCAGATGTGCTAACGGTTATATCTCATAGGATTAGTGAATCTCTTGACAAAGGCTTCCTTTCTCGGGCAATTGCTCTTGACATATCAAAGGCCTTCGACAAGGTATGGCATAACAGCCTACTTCACAAGATTTCCAGCTATGGTATAACTGGAAATATTTTCTCAATCATTAAATCATTTCTCTCTGATAGGCTCATAAGAGTAGTGGTCGATGGACAAAAATCAGAGGTCCAACTCTCTTCCTTATCTACATCAATGATCTCCCAAAACACATACTTAAATCATTCGTTGACATCTATGCTGATGACACGACCATCTACAGCAACACATCAAAGGCAGTAAACGACAAAGTTCTCTCTGATTCTCTCTCCTCTGATCTCGAGCGCGTGGTTCAGTGGGGGAATATGTGGCTGATTACCTTTAATACATCTAAAACCAAACTCCTATCTTTACATGATCAATGCTCTGATCCCCATCTGGCATCAATTGAAATGGATGGCTCTCGTCTAGGAGAAACCCTGTGTTTTGACAAGCTTCTGGGTTTGACCTTTACTCCTGATCTGAAATGGAACACGTACATCAAGTCTGTTACCAAGGTCGCTGGAAAGATGGTGGGATCCTTCTACCGCTCCAGAAGATGCACTACTGATGCAATTCTCTATCTATATAAAGGCCAAGTACGCCCAAGGATGGAATACTGTTGCCATATCTGGGCAGGAGCTGCTAAAAACAGCCTATCCTGCCTTGACAGAGTACAAAATAGACTTTGTGGCTTAGTGGGGGATCCCCTTTTCTCTTCCCTGCAACCTCTCTCCCACAGAAGAGACGTTGCGAACCTATCTTTGTTTTATCGTTATTTCCATGGCATGTGCTCGTCTGGTCCCCCCTCGCCAATCTTTTACGAAAAACACCCGTCTAGCTGAAACCACTATCAAATATTTTCCCCAATCTTTATCTATGCCTAAATCAAAACGTAGATTCCATGAACAAAGCTTCTTTCTTAGAAGTGCACGCCTGTGGAACTCTGTTCCGTCTGCCTGCTTACAACCTGACTACAACCTGGATATCTTCAAGTCCAACGTAAACAAATTCCTGATGAACCGCCCCCTTAAGTAGACAGTTTATTAAATCTCTACACTAACGTACTGTACATGCAATAACCCTCATCCCTTAATGGCTTCGGGGCCTTGATAAGTGGTGACCATCTTGTAAAAAAAAAAAAGAATCGTCAAAATGGGCATACTATTAAGGCATGGACGCCAACAAGATAGTAGCAATGACAGTTTAACATCAAATGGCAAGATTTTTAAAGAAATCGTGGCCCTATGGTCTCACAACCTCACATTTCCAAATTTTCAGATACAAATCAATTGAATGTTTTAATAAAAATGTAATCAAACTCCCTTGTGATATTTTACTTTTGAAATCACGTTTAGCTATGTGACACATCTAGGGCAAAAATTCTCTCAGTGAGTATCAGGTCTTCTTGCAGTCTTTAACTTTTAAATTCAAATGAACATATCTCTGCTCAAACAAAAACTTATTGATGGAAATATGCTCCATCAGAATAAACACATTTTTGCCCATGTAAAACTAGTGTTTTTATGCCAGTGACCTAAAAATAGTGTGTTCTGATGGGGATGAAGTTACTAATGGCGTTTTATATTGCTTAGGTTCGTGAAGCATTTCTCATGCAGAAAGTTGTCGAGATGCTTGAAAATGTGGTAGCCTGTAGGTTGAAGGTCTGAAGTGTATGCCGGATGTAGCAGAGTTTCATAGCCTAATTCATTCAACTTCTGCAGGATCGGTTTCACAATGTACAGTCAGGCATTGTCATGCAGGAGAATTAGGCCTTTTCCGTTGACTAATGCTGGGTTTTGTTGTTGAAGTTTCTGATGCATTTCATTCATTTGTTGATTTTTGGTTGTTTTTGTTTTACGGCATATCAACCTTTTTCAGGTTATTTAATGCCGAATCTTGAGGAACGATTTTTAATGGAGTATATTTGTTTTTTAAGTCAGATTCTATTTAACCCATAGTTGGGACCCTAACAGGTACTACCACTCCGGGTCATAGTGGACCTGGGAGCGATGGAAATTAAAGGGTGGCTTCACACTCCCCAAGCCCCGCAAGCTGGGGCTTCACCATCGGATATAGTTTTAGGTCATATCCAGGACCCATCCATTTGTTGACAGTACTTATCCTTCGTAATGGTTTCGCCTGTATTAAACAAACTTTAATGGATGAGACTGGTCGCAGACAACCAACCAGTGGGCATGACCTTCTTTAGGTGCAACTCTGGCTTCAGAAAGAGTCGTTCGAGGTTCGTCAGTATCAAACCACTGAGATGAGCATTGCCGGTTGTCGTAAAGAACCCACTTGTCATCACAAGGCATAACCCGGTTGAGAAATTGGTTATTCTGTTGTGTAAAAGAAGGAAAGATTACACTTCATAATAGCGTTTTTTTTGGTTGTCATACAATTCGTGAGGCACCCATCTATCAAAATTTTTTATTTCCCATCTCTCTCAAGTCGTTGGAAATCGTCGGATACGTTATATCTTATTCAGAAGAAGTTCTGGAAAAATTGTGCATGGTGTGTCAACATGCGATAGCCGACCACTACGCTCATCATCTCCAAGACTCTCATCGTCACCATGAAAGTTCTTAAGCCGCCATTGTGCTGTGTGTTCAATAGTGATTCCTGGACCAAACGCTGTGTTGATATCGCAAGCTGTTTCAGCAGCTTTTTGGCCTAGCTTGAATTGAAATAATAAAATTGTCCGAATTTTCTTTTTTCCATCTTTTATTCAACGTTCTGAAAAGAAAACATAATTGTTTTGAAACGATTGTAATTTAAATAATTAGATAGAGTGAGAAACGCTCTTTAAATGATATATAAAGTGAAGGTTTTATAACGAAAACTTATTTGAAAATTCATCTTTTGAAATTTAAAAAAAATTCCGCAAGATCTTTCTCGTTAACCTAATATATATTCAATTATCTGTTTTTTTAATTCTATACTGAACACTTTGTGTCACTATATCTGTAACCACAATGCATAATATTATAAAATAAACATTGTGTTAAATAGAATTTGGGAGAGGCATGTTGTTCAAAATAAATGTAATATTTTTTAAACGAGAATGAAATGCTTTCATAGTTTCGCGAAACATAAAAACTGTTTAGAGGAAGTTAGCGTGAAAGATTCCTTTAGAAAGTGTTCCATAATTTTGCTATTGCTATTGATGGTGCAAGGGGAAAATCAACATAATTTTAATTAATAGTACACACACACACACACGCACACACACACACACACACACACACACATATATATATATATATATATATATATATATATATATATATATATATATATATATATATATGGTGACTGCCACTTCTTTACAGAAGACGGCCAACCCTCACGATACGATGGCGTGTGAGTGAGTCCGCATATGATTCCACATAGCCCCACCCGGCCTGCACAGTTTGCCGCATATTCTGCAGGATAACCTTGTTGGTGACCGCCCCCCTCCCTCCCGTGCTCCCAGTTCATGTCCCGCGTGCGTAGTTCCATGACTCTTGAGGCCTGCCTTTGACAAGCACACCCTGCCGCATATCCCGCACGAGTACGCGGGGTTGAAATCAAAGTCCTCTGTATCCTCTCGCTTTCGTAAGGCTCGCTTTATAGTGGCGTGCTCAACTCTCAAAACCTCAAAATTCTCACATCCCACGTAGACGTAGCGCCTCCAACTTTCCCGGTCTTCAGCTATCTCTTCCCACCTTGTTATTTCTATGCCAAGTGCCCGCAGGTTTCCCTTAACTACATCTTTGTACCTTTTCCGAGGTTTGTGATTGGGTCGTTTGCCACATTCAAGCTCCCCATAGAACAATTGCTTAGGTATCCTATAATCCTCCATTCTCACTACGTGACCCGCCCATCGAGTCTGGTTTCGAAAGACTCGAGCCTCTATGCTGAATGTGCTCGCCTTCTTGAGCACCTCTTCATCGGACAAGAGAGCTTGTTTGGTGACATTAAATATCCTGTGTAGGCATGTCTGGTGGAATCTTTCCAGACCCTTGATATGACAGCGATATGTCGTCCATGTTTCCGAGGCATATAGGAGGACAGATAGTACACAAGTCTCGTATACCTTTATCTTTGTTTTGAAGGTCAGGGCTCTGTCTGCCCACACTCGTTTTTCGAGATTACCAAAGGCCTTACTTGCCTTATTGATCCTTCCTAAGATTTCCTTATCGAGGGTTCCGTCGCTCGATATAGTACTGCCAAGATATACAAAGTCATCAACGGTGCCCAGTTTCGTTCCATTTACACAGATGACCGGTTCCTCGTAGCGGCTGTTTGGAGCTGGGGTGAACATTACCTTGGTTTTCTCCAGGCTAATTGTGAGGCCAAAGGCAGTGCACGCCCTGGAGAAGCGGTCCATGATGCCCTGCATATCTTCTGCTGTGTGTGCGACGAAGTCTACATCGTCAGCATACAGCAGCTCCCTGACAAGTGAGTGAAATGTTTTCGATCTGGCCCTGAAACGAGTAAGGTTGAATAACTTGCCCGTTGTCCAAAATCGAAAGAGCACTCCCGTTTCACAGTTTCTAAATATAATATATGATTATTTACTATAATAACTATTAAATACCTATAGACACTAGTGTTTCATCCTTTCGGGAATCTTCTGTGCAGGGTGTCACGATTAATACCAGTCGATAGATTCAAACCCAGCGAGAGAAGCCATCTCTGGATTCATTAGTAAAGACCGTATCCATTATTCGGTTACACATTTGCAGATGTATTTCAATCATTGAAAACTTGAATGCCTAAAGAAGAGAAATTAAATTCCTATTGGATACAATTCTTCTGTCTTTCTATATAGGGGCTTGTCAGAGACCCTGACTTGAGGACACTTTCCTTTTGAAGTATACTATGAGCAAATATAAAAAAAAAATGATTTTTATCCAGCACGCCCCACAGGGTGCAGATGGGGACATATGTTTCCATTTTGAATCTGGGCTAATGGAAACATATTATAAGGTATTTACAGCTTCTCTTCCAATTTTCGGATTTTAATCATGTCAAAATGCACTTTATTTCCTTTTGTTAAATTGACTGTTGTTATTTCTTCTGATGAGTTAAGGGCAAAATAGATTCACTAATTGGTATAATAATTACGTGATTGATTTTGTGCTATGAAACAAATACTGTCAAGAATTGTAAATTTCAACTGAATTAAAGGAATAAATTATAAGATGGTCAACATCATGAACTTTGGAATATAGACTTTTGTCATTCGTTCTCTCTCTCTCCCTTTCTCTCTCTCTCTCTCTCTCTCTATATATATATATATATATATATATAGAGAGAGAGAGAGAGATAGAGAGAGAGAGAGAGAGAGAAAGAGAGTGTGTGTTACTGACTCTACTATGTATAAGCAATATCGCTTAAGAGGTCTTTAGTTACTTGTAACTGGTTGACCGAAACATGCTCATGAAAGTGTAGCGACATACAAATACTTATGTAATATATATATATATATATATATATATATATATATATATATATATATATATTAGTGCAGTTAATTATAGTGGCTCATGTTATTTGACAGTGTTTTCATTCATATAATGCGAGATGGGCATACCAGAGGTGCAATGAAATCAATTGTTTGTATATTTTTAAAACCTATTCAGAAATACAGGAAAAAGAATAGAATTTTAATTGTAAGGGAAGACAACTCTTTTTATTTCCTTCGATAAAATATGAATTATTCCCTTTACTGATTTTTAAGTCATAATTGAAAAATGTCTCCATTTTATGAGTCAATAAGGCCGAGCTACAAGAGTTTTAGAATGAACTACAACAAAGCATGTTATTATGATGGGCGTTTCAAATTTAATACCTCCTCTATATTTATTCCGCCTGAATGAATCAAATTGTATTATCATGAAAACTAAACTTAGGCATTCATAAACTGACATTTTCATTTCTCTGTTGCAAATATTGACGGCGTGAGACCTCAAGAAGCAACTCCTGTCATAGACATGCGTCAGAAGCAGAAATGCTTCATTGACTTCCTGGCAAAAGTGCATTGAGAATGGTGGTGACCAAGTAGAAAAATGAATCGCTCCTTTTGTTATGTAATAATTGTTCATATTAGAGAGATCATATTAGTGTGGGATAGACAGGGTATATGTAAATAGAGAAAGAGAGAGAGAGAGAGAGAGAGAGAGAGAGAGAGAGAGAGAGAGAGAGAGAGAGGGTACGTTTTAATACTGTCGGGAGCATGTAATACACAATAAGAAGGGATTTAGATATATAGATAGACAGATTGATAGAGATATTGACATTTATACTGTTTGAGAGTTCTGTGAATGGGAGTGTTTCTATAACATTGACACATATATTTCTTTACCTATTTTTGAGATGAGGATTTCAGTCTTTTATCATAATGAAGAAACATTCATTATTTATAATAGCTGAGGGGGAGACGCATTCCTAAGATGATAGAGACACATTCTTAAATGAGTTTATACACAGTCTTATAAATACAGATGAGTGGAACGCAAGTCTATAATACAAATTCACAATACCTTTCTGTTGAATAACATCACACGAAGACGCAGATACAAAATTATGAAGTTGTTCGTTTATTCCATTCGACCTGTCAATGGCTTTGCATCAAGGAATTCAAAGTCTCTACACGATCACTTTCTTCTCCCCTTTGCTCTCAAGGTTTGATGTCAGCTCTGTCTGTTCCACCCTGTCCCGGCCTGACTTCTCTTTGACTCACTGACTCTGACTGACTTACTGACCTACAGCTCTCTATATTGAGAACTCATGACGTCATTGCATGACCAAACAATGTGCTTATCAGACTCGTGGCCCGACATGCCTCACATATCCAAGCATGCATCGCTCTTTACATATTTACAACGACCTATTTCTCTCTAACCTAATTTTCCTAACCCACTTTACAAATATGTGTAACATTTTCTATTGTTCGGATCTACATTCCTTATTTTAATTTAATTTCATTAACAGAAACAAAATTGCATTATCACATTCTTTTTTCAATAAACAGATACCTAACTATTTTATGTGAACTAAACAATGGTTAATTTTACATTACATTTTCAATAACCTTCTGTATTATTTATTTTAACTTATGATTGGAATTCTCAATTCCAATCCTAGCTTTGCAGGTTCGAGTCCCCGGCTATCGTATCTCATATTTACTCACTTACAGGAAGAGGCGACTTGTTCTTGTAAAACTTTGAATGATACTACTCTCCTATTTGTAGCCCTTCAACTTTTAGAACTACCCTCCCATCTATTATTATTGCCTCTGCCTCTATCTCTCATTCTTTCTCTTTCTATCTCTACCTCTTTTTCACACACACTTATTGTATTTCTCTCACTTTCTCTTCTCGTTTACTTTCTCTCTCTCTCTTTCTCTCTCTCTCTCTCTCTCGCTCTATTTCCCTGTAACACACACACACACACACACACACACACACACTAATATGGTACTTCTATGTTTTCTTTTCATCGTACCTCCTCTTTTCGAATTGGGAAATGTAAATGAAAAGAGAAGAAATGAATAAAGGTGGAAACCAAAATAAGAGTAAAGGAATCAATATTTCTTGAGAAGAGAGAGTCTGCAATTGAGCAAAAATTGGAGAAAAAATAAAACTTCCAAAACAATAGAAAATAAACAAAACAAAACATGAGTAAACAAATGAAATTAATGAATTACTATTCACAAGACTCACAAACAGGAATGAAAGATATGTGTGCATATATATATATATATATATATATATGAAATTTATTTATACAAACATTGATAGATACATATGTGCATAAATGTTTCTGTAATCACCCTTTATTTGGGGAGACTACGTCTTCAGGCTAAGAATTTCCCTCGAAAATTATATATATATATATATATATATATATATATATATATATATACATATATATATATATATATATACATATATATACATATATATATATATATATATATATATATATATACATATACACAAGATGAAATGATAAAACTGCCGCCCTACAAAAGATAATGTGATTCCATTTCCGTTTGATGAAAACCGATTTCCTTTTTTGTAGCAGACCATCTACTAGTTGGCCAGTTGTGTACAAATCTCAAGAGCGATAAAAGCCTTCTATCATGTCTGAAAGTGACACAATGTTCAACAAGCGAGATCGGAGATGCTCTACTGTACAACTCATGCTCTCTAATAATCCAAGTTATGACAGCACAACCATTGCCAGCACCCTCAAAATGCATTGCTGGATTGCCACGAATAACAAGGACGAGCACAGGGTGATGAAAACAAAGTTTCTAGATACGGTTATGGTCTTTGGTGTGGTTTAAAGTGTGGGCTACATCATGCCACCTCATATCTTCAAAGTCGGCTTGAAAGTCAACAGCAAAGTGTACCTGGATGTACTGCAGAGTTTGCTGATCCTCTAGTGCAATAAGGTGGCTGCTAGCAGACTCTAGGTGTCGCAGCAAGACTCGGCGCTGGCTCACAAATCCAAAGATACCTAAGTTTGGCTTCAAAAGGAGTGCTACGACTTTGTATCCTTCTGTCACTGGACCACCCTCCTCCCCAGACCTGAACCTGTTGGACTACTTTGTTTGGTTGTACTTCGAGAACATACTCAACATGACCTTCTACAACGCTAAAGCCAGCCTAATTGCTGCCATCCACCGAGTATTCGCCAAGCTCCTGCTGGTGCTTATGGAAAAGGCATGCTCCCAGTTCTGGACCTGTATCCAAGCGGTGATTGATGCTGAAGGAGGCTGCATACATTACTAGTATATTATATTACTGCATTGAATACATTACAATACAATACAAAAAGTACATTGCCAGCCCTGGTTGCATTCCTCACTAAGAGCGCCTCAGGCCATTAGCATAAACTAACCCCTTCTCACAGAGAGGACAAAACTTGGAAGAGTGAACCTAGAATTGTGCATAACCAGCATTATACCACAATCAATAGGGGCCAGGTCATTACAGGAATTTTTAAATGTCTGTTGATTTTGGCCGAGGATGAAATCCCTCAAAGAATACCACGCTGCACATAGATTTTGACTTTTTGTCTTTTTTGGAATGAAACATGGAAATTTCTGTGGAGTTTACTTGCTATAACTATATTTTATATTACTACCTTCTCTACTCGTGCATTGACCATTATTAAAATAAATAATGAAACAAAATAAATGTACATAAGATATTATTTGATATATAATAAGGGAGGAAATGAGAAAGAGAGAGACAGAGGGATAAATAAAGATCTGGACAAAGATGAGTTCGCTTGAAAATAAATTTCTAAACGCCGTCTAACATATGCTAGCATGTGAAGCTGACGTTAAACGGATGCTGCTGCTGGTGGCTGTGCTGGTGCTGGTGCTGCTGCTGCTGATGATGATGATGGTTGCTGTTGCTGTTGAACAGCATTTATTCATTTCGTATGAATCAGATGATTTTTACTGGTATTCGTTTCTCGGGTATCTTTCTTGTTAGAATCCTTACGAGAAGTACCATGTGAATATTACCAACATCCCTAAAGTGAAAGTGTTTCTGTATACCGAACTGGATTCGAATTTGGCACACTTAGGTTGTCAAGCGTTAACCACTTAGCCACCGTCACTAAGCTCATGATAAGAATAATGATGAAAATGATCTAGTAAATAATTATATATATATATATATATATATATATATATATATATATATATATTAAGCTGTACCCTGCCACGCGTTGCTCTGGCTCAAGTTGGCGCAATGCAAAAAGTTCCAAAATGAAAAAAAGCATGTTTCTTATATGTTTAATTTTCCATTTCGTATGGGTACACAGTTTTTGTTGTTCCATTTTCTTAGCTGATATAAAGATTTTCTGGTTTGGTGACTCTTGAACAGATAATATAAATTATCCATGTAGAAAAAACAGTACGTGTGTAACTGTAAGCCACACAATTGTAAACATTGTTCCCTGAGCTTTGTTGATGGTTATTGCAAACGGCAATAAAATCGGAAAGTGCAATTTCCTAAAGTGTAATGGTGTATCCGGTGGAATCATAGGAATGCGTGGAATGAAGATATATTCATCTGTGAAAGGTCCTGTTAAGACTGTTGTTTCTATGATATTGTTTGTTAATTTTTTACTGCAAGCCATGTGCCATCGAAAAGCTTGGATTGATTTATATTTCACAACATGATAATTAGTACGCCAGAATTCAGTTGCAGTACGTGTGGTGGCATCCCTTGCAAATATAGCTGTTGGATAATTAACCACTTTATCTGCTTCCACAAGTGTCGATGGATTTGTATTTGACTACCTCACTTGGAATGTTAAGTTCATGGACGTCTTTGTATTGCATATTATAAACGCCCTAACCTCCCCATGTTAAAAACGGCTTTCGGAATGAACACCCCAACCTCCCCCTATTAAGAACGGCTTTCAAGCTTTGTGGAAGGGGGTGTTTAATCCGAAAGCCGTTTTTAACATGGGGAGGTTTGGGTGTTTATAATACGCTGAGGCATGTCGTAAAAATGAAACAGTTTATAAAAAGTTAAAACAAACTTTTTTATGTAAACTATGCCGTGAAAGAAACTAAACAATTAAAACGTAATGTTTGATTAGTGAAAAGCCTTAAAATAAACAAAAGAATTTAAAATTAAAAAATTGGTAAAA
>NC_136497.1:78900615-78918115 GCF_053919585.1 Euprymna scolopes | reverse complement strand
ATTTTATTTTTATTAGTAAGCTGTGTTTTGTGGATCTTCCTTACACGGCGTACATATTCTGTGCCAATCTCCTCCCTCATCTGGACATGTTTTATGTTGTTGTTTTCTTCAATGCCAAGGTATTTCGACGCTTTGTGCTCTTCTAGATCTCTGATGTCAGTGTTTTCATCTAGCTGTATATTCTCTGTGTAGGGCTTTTTCCCAGCTCTGAGCGTACACTTGGCACATTTATCTAGGCCAAACTTAATTTCGATGTCATTGGAGTAGGTGTGTACTATCTGTAGGAGCTGGTGAAGCTCGGTAACAGAGCTGGCATATATAGCTTAAGATCATCCATGAAAAGTAGAGAGTTCACTCTCTTGCTTGGATCTGAACAGCGTTTCTGAATCTCAAGTTGTAAGCGCTTTGACTATTTTTGTTGAGTGGGTCTATCGCCATACAAAAAAGTAAAGGAGACAAGCTGCCACCTTGTAATATTCCCCTCTTGATCTTTACATCAGGGATGGTGTTCTTTCCTCCATTGCGAATTAGAAATATGACGGTTTTCCACATCTGAAGTTGAGCCTCCCGTGTTTGCTGGATTACCGGATGGATCTTGTATAACTCAAATCACTGAAGTAACCATGAGTGTGGCACGCTGTACAAATGCCTTCTGGTAGTTGATCCATGCTATGCTCATATTTCTTTGCCTCTTTTTTTGTCTTCTAAGATGGTCTTGTTAAAGAATAGCTGGTCCTTGGTACCGAGGCATTTTCTCCTGCATCCTTTCTGCTCTTTTTCAAGGTAGCTCCCAGAAGATAGGTGGATAGATGTGTGGATGGTATGTGTGTGTGTGTGTGTGTGTGTATGTGTGTGTGTGTGTGTGTGTGTATTTAAATGAGTAAGCGCTCTTTTATATATTGGCATAAATATTTATGGGAATTCTGTTTATTGGCAAGAAACAAAGTTATTAATTACTGTCAAATAGTGCGGCAAGCTGAACAAAAACAAAAAGTGAAATAAAGAAAGCATCTCTCCCAACCCTCTCCTGAAAAAAAAATCCATGTTTCCTCAAATCGTTTTGGGAAGTGAAACATTAGCAATCCCTCCTCCCCTTTTGCAAACAGTAATCATAAGAACAGAAAAAAAAGTAGATATTGGTATATTAAAATCTATGAATAAGAAGAGCTAAGAAAAGATGTAGGAAAGCTTATTTGATATTTTCCACGTTTCTTTTTCTTTTTTTCTTGATAAGTATTGAGAAAGGAGTGATGCAAATTAACTTGTTTGTGTGCATACTTTTTATCCAAAGTTGATCATACAAACGCTTTCATATATATTTTACCAAGAATTGTTCGTATAAATACTAGAAGGGACACTCAGTGTTGCCCGGGATTGATTAATGATCAACGAATGTTCACTCCACTATATTTTATTGTCATCGAAATCTGTGAAATCACCCATTTTTCAATCAAATTGATTAACTGCACTGGGAGGAAGTGTCACATGCTTCCTCGCAGTAACTTAATCCATGATACATTGTAGTTTGCATTGCACTGTAGAAAGAGTACTGTTGATTTTATAAAACTATTTTCATATAATGGTTTAAATTAAAGTTTAAAATGCTAAAAGTCAAGTATAATGGTTCAATTGTGCTCTAAACAGAAACATTCATTTTGAACACACACCAGTGATACCGAAGAACTTGTTGTGGATTGTCGATTGTATTTGCCTGTCTGTTTGTGCAGTAAAAAACACTTCTTAAATGGACGTGTGATGTTATTCTGTAAGAGGCTTTAACCTTACTCAAAATCGCTAGTACTTTCTTTGGTCGGATTATGTCGATTATCGATTATCAATACTTATAATAGACATTTAGATACAAAAGCAATCTAAGCACACTGCCAGATACGTAAAGTACATTTATGTAAAATTTCAAAAAAAATCGATCCAGCCGTTTAGGAATCTCGCTCTCTCTATCTCTCTGTCTCTCTCCCTCTTCCTCTCTCTCTCTCGCTATCCCTCTTCCTCTCTCTCTCTTACTTTCTCTCTCACACACAAAGTACCTTTATATAATAGATAGATAGATAGATCGATAGATAGATAATCTAGTAATACCAAAAGACCATAAAAAATATGCTATAACATATAAAAATGGTCAATTGGTAAAAGGATATTATGTTCTCAACTTATTTACCAACTCAATGTTTGGGAGGTAAAATGGAATATTTGAATATCAATGTATCTCATATAGAGATCAAGCTTTTTGAGAACTTCGACCAAAGTAACTACTGACATGTTAATATATATATATATATATATATATATATTTTTTTTTACAAAGGCATCACCACATTATCAAGGCCCAGAGGCCACTCAAGGATAAGGGTTAAAGAGTGTACAGTAGAAGTTGATCAATATAGTAATCATTAGTAATGAAAATTTGGTAAATTTAATAACTAATATGGAACGGCTCATCAAGAACTTATTTACTTTAGACTTGAACACAACCATATTGTAGTCAGCCGGAAAGCAGGAAAACGGAAGACAATTCCACAGGCGTGCAGTTCTAAGAAAGAAGCTTTGTTCATGGAATCTACGTTTAGGTTTAGGCACAGATAAAGAGTGGGGGAAATTATTGATAGTTTTTACAGCTAGACGAGTGTTTCTTGTGAAAGTTTGGCGAGGGGGGACCATAGATTGAAGCTCAGTTGAACACTTTCCATGAAAATAACGATACATCAGAGACAAACTCGCAACATCTCTTCTGTGAGATAGAGGTTGCAAGGAGGAGAAAAGGACATCTCCTACGAGGCTACGAAGTCTATTTTGAACTCTATCAAGGCAGGACAAGTCCTTTCTAGCAGCTCCTGCCCAGATGTGGCAACAGTATTCCATCCTTGGACGTACCTGGCTCTTATATAGATAGAGAATAGCATCAGCAGTGAGATATCTACTGGATCGATAGAAAGATCCCACCATTTTTCCAGCGGCCTTGGCAACAGATTTGATGTACGTGTTCCATTTAAGATCAGGAGTAATGGTCAAGCCCAGAAGCTTGCCAAAACTTGAGGCCTCCTGAAGACGAGAGCCATTCATTTCAATTGATGACAAATGTGGATTAGAATGTTGATGATGTAAAGAGAGAAGCTTGGTTTTAGATGCATTAAAAGTAACCAGCCACTCCTTTCCCCATTGTACTACGTGCTCAAGATCAGAGGAGAGAGAATTGGAGAGAACTTGCTCGTTTACTGTCTTAGATGTGGTACCATAAATGGTAGTGTCGTCAGCATAAATGTCTACAAATGATGTAAGGATATGATTTGGAAGATCATTAATGTAGATCAGGAAAAGAGTTGGGCCCAGGATGGATCTCTGAGGGACACCGGCATTAATACTGTGAGCTTCTGATTTTTGCCCCTCAACTACTACTCTTATGAACCTATCAGAAAGAAATGATTTAATAATTGAGAAGACTTTTCCAGCTATACCATAGCTAGCGATCTTATGAAGTAAACCTTTATGCCATACCCTATCAAAGGCTTTAGATATGTCAAGAGCAATTGCCCTAGAAAGATTGCCACCGTCGAGAGATTTGCTAATCCTATGCGATATAACTGTAAGGACATCTGCTGTAGATCTAGCAGAACGTAAACCATATTGAGTGTCACTAAGAAGGTTATTTTTGTTGAGATGTTTGATTACTTCTGTATTTAACACAGATTCTAGCAACTTACTCATGACGCACAGGAGACTTATTGGCCTGTACTGAGAGGGGGATGAGCGATCACCTGAATTCTTAAATACAGGGCATACTGATGAGATTTTCCAGGGAGATGGGAAACTATTCTCCTTAAGACAACGTTTAAACAGTTTTGTAAGTATGGGCGCTAGTTCAGGTTGAAGTTTTTTGAGTACTATAATTGGAATACCATCAGGGCCAGTTGCTTTACTGGAATCAAGGTTTTTGATTAGCTTCGCAACATCACGTACAGATATACGTATATCACATAGCGTGTTTTCTGATACAGGAGGCGGCAAAATGAAAGCACACTCTTGTAATTTTTTCAGAAACTGCAAATTTAAGCTAAATTTCGTGTAACTGTTTAAACAAAGTATACCTCATTTTATTGGCCTTTTATTCTTCTATTATTTTACCTGTTCATATTTGACTTTTCATTGAAATATTCTAGTGTTCACGTCAATTTAAAAAATTACTTCAAATTGAGCAGACAAAAAGAAAGTCTGCACAATGAAAAATTGTTATTTATATGTAACTTTAGGACATTAATGCAACACAAATACAACAAGAACACAATGAACTATATATATATATATATGCCTACAGTCAAGCATGGTGATGGGAATGTTGTGGTCTGGGGCTGCATGAGTTCTGCAAGTATTGGAGAGTTACATTTCATTGAGAGAAACATGAACTCCAACATGTATTGTCAAATACTGCAGCAGAATACTTCCTGCAGAAACTAGGTCGCAGAGCAGTGTTTTAGCATAACAATGACTCACAATACATATCCAAGACAATCACTGCTTTATGAAAGGCTGAGAGTAAAGGTGATGAACTGACCAAACATGTGTCTAGACTTGGAGAACCCAATACAACATCTTTGGGGCAGCCTCAAGCATGAAGTGGAGGTGTGCAAAGTCTCAAATATCCACCAGCTCTGCGACGTCTTAATTGAAGAGTGGAAAAACATTCTAGTGGCTACATGTGAAGCTCTGGTAAACTCCATCCCCAGGAGAGTAAAGGCAGTTTTGGATAATGATGGTAGCCACACAAAATATTGAGAATTGAGAATTGATATGTTGTATGTTAATATTGACAACTTTTTGTAAGGGGTTCACTCACTTTTGTTGCCAGGGATTTAGCTTTTAATTGCTATATTTTGAGTTATTTTGAGGTGAAAATGAATTAACTCTGTTATACATGCTGCAGAAAGACTACTTTTCATTGTGTGAAAAAATCATTTTTTCAGTGTTGTCTATATATATATATATATATATATATATATATATATATATATATATATATATATATATATATATGTATATATAATGTCCACAATCAAACAACGTTGCAAGTCACATAAGCCAGAGACTTAAATTTCTAGAATTAAGTTTCGTCTTCATATAGACTCATCAGTAGAGTACATTCGAACTCGGGATTTAAAGCACATATTAATTGCATGTGATTCCATCTGAGACACCATGCAACATATAATCTATTTCTTTTAAACATGGGGTGTAGTAGAAATTCAACTATTATGAACCCCGGTTAATGCCTCACGTAAACGATTTTTCCAACAAACTAATCACGCAAGCGAATTAATATAAGATTTTTTTAATATGAGATGATATATATGATTATTTCCACATTGTTTTATTTTCAATGTGAAATTATATATATGATTATTTCTGTGTTTTTTTATGTGAAATGATATATACGATTATTTCTGTGTTTTTTATGTGAAATGATGTATACGATTATTTCTGTGTTTTTTTATGTGAAATGATATATATGATTATTTCCACATGTATTTTGCATGTCAAATAATATATGTAATTATCTCCATATGTTTCTAATGTGATATATATATGATTATTTCCATATGTTTATTTGAATGTGAAATGATATATATGATTATTTCCATGCGTTTTTTTTTTAATGTGAAACGATATATATGATTATTTCCATGTGGTTTTTTGAATGTAAAATAATATATATGATTAGTTCCACATATTTTTTTAAATGTGAAATTATATATATGATTATTTCCATGTGTTTTTTTGAATGTGAGATTATACATATGATTATACCCACATGATTTTAGCATTTCTTGCAGTATCAGTTCTTTTTTTTTTTTTGATTTGTGTATTTATCTTCAATTTCTATTTTATCTACGCTGTGATAAGTCAGTTTAATGTGATTTTGTGAGTTAGTTTCTTCATTCAAGGATTTTTCTTAATATCTCATCTTTCATCATTGTCATATATTGTATGGTATCAGTCCGCCTTTGATTCCAATTTTTCTTTAAATGTTTATGGGATTGTTCTTAGTGGTTCTACTATTATTTTAATTTCCTTAACATTCCTTTTATCTCTCTGGCAAGTTCAATATATTTAAAATAGTTTTTCTGTCTCCTTGATCTGCTTGGATGGTGAAATACACGGCATGTTTTTTCTCCTTGTTGACTATTATCACATCTTATGGTCTCCTTACTTGAATGATTTTGCTTGTTGGCATTTCAATGGCTCAGAGTATAATATGCTTTTTATTTCCTAAATCTGGCTCTGTGTCTAGAATATATGGGCCTGTTAAAAATGCAGTTGTTTGTCACAGTTCCTAGTAGATGATCTTCTCAACCCAGTCATGCGTGTTTATATTCCTTTTGAGCTAGTTCCCAGCATATAATTTTGGTGTGTGTTACCTTTTCGTCTCTTTGCAAATAGAGTTTACATTTGCTTCTTTTTTTAGATCTGATCTGTCTTTACTTTTATGTAATTTGATTGCATTGTTTTGTGTGACTGTCAGTAGCGAGGCCATTTTTCTGTTCAAATATCCGTTCCATAACAATAGCCATGTGCATTTGTGCAATATTTCTTTGGCCAATCTTATAGATAGTTATTTATTATTATTATTATTATTATTATTATTATTATTATTAATATTATTGTTATTGATTCACTAGGAGTTCCCAAACAGATCATCACCAGAGATTGTTCACTAACAATAACCGGTGACCTGCCTTGGAGTTTAGCCGGCAACAAGTCTTGCTAGATTTCCAGTACTCTCCACGTCTGTCGGTAACCAATACAAATGAGTTTGCATCATGACAACAACACTTACCATTGATTTCTAGCTGGTAATAACCATTGGCCTTCACTGTAACCTGGATAACAATACGCCTCCCCAAGGTCCTAGTCCTATTCGCACTCATCCAGTGGAGGCCTGCTTAGAATTCTCTCCTCTGTCTTTCCATCGTCCTTGACTCTTTTTGCTGCGATGCCAGTCAATGTCGACACATATTGAGGCCTACTTTATAATATTGCTATTTCGGTTTTCTTGGTTTCATGTGGTTTTCCTCTATCTGTTTGTTTTGCTTCTGTGACAGTTTCTATATGACTGGTAAGCGTTTGTAGCTTATGTGAATTAGTCTCCACATTCAAGGGTATTCCTTAAGATATCAGTCACTTTCATTATTACTATTCATTTTATCTTCAGAGCCTTTTACCTGATTCCAATTTCTCCCATTTTTTTGTCAAAGTGTTTCAGGATTATTCCTAGTGTTCCTACAATTATTGGTGTTATCTTAACTTTCTTCATGTTCTGTATTCCTTTCAGCCTTCTTGCTAGTTCTGTGTATTTGTTTCACTTCTGTGTCTCCTTAATGTTATCAATATGTGGTCCGCTGTAATGGTGATATCTACGATCTAACAAAACTTTTCCATCTTTGTTAACTTTTATGTCATCCTCTCTGCTTGCTTGCATGGGTTTATCCCTTTGTAATTCCATGTCCCATAAGATTATATAGTTTCCATTTTCAAGAACTATTATCAATTTGTGCTTGTACCATTTGTTTGGGTGTTGAAGATGCAGTTGTTTGCATAGTTCCTAGTGTATTACCTTCCCCACTGAATCGTGCCTATTCTTGTATTCTTTTTTCACTAGTTTGCTGCATTCACTGATTATGTGATTTATTGTTTCGTCTCATTGTCCACAGTGTCTATATTTGCTATTTTCTTGTGTCTTGTAGATCTTTGCTTTGTATAGATGGTTCTAATCGCGTTATCTTGTACAGCTGTTAGTAATCATTCATTTCTCTGTTTAGGTGTCCTTTTCGTAGCCATGTGCTGATGTTACCGGGAATCTCATTTTTTCTCATCTTTGTCATTTTTCTTTTCTTGTCTTATCGCTTGATTCTCTGTTCTGTCTTATCCATTTTTATGTTATCTCTTGCTGCAGTGATTATCGTGTCTGTGCTCTGCATTAAACATTTTTCCTAATTCTATTTTTTGTGTGTGTGTGTGTCATTCACGAGTCCTCTTCCTTCGTCTTTCCTTTTTGCATAGAGTCAGTCAATATCATTCTTTAAGTGTAGTGCATTTTTGCATGGTCATGTTTCATGATTTTCCGGTAAGGATTCTCCAGTTTTTCTTTGATCCAGCGTATGAACGGTTCAAAGTAGCTTACTAGTGATGCTGCCCATGTGTTTGTATTAATGTTATCATCATCATTATTAGTATGCGTAGTAGTATTGGAGCAATAGTAGTTGTAATTATAGTAGTATCATTATCTAACATATAGATATTCTATCATTAAAATCTATATAAATAAAACAATAGATGGATGGATTTGTCCGTCTGTCTGCAAATATTTAATCGATAAACTCTAAACTACTGGTTGCATAACACTGAAATTAACAGGAAATAGCAATCATGCACTGAGTATGGTTTATAATGACTTTAATCTCTGTTTGGATTGATAAATAATGAATACAGAAATAGGAAGACATTTGAAATGCAAAATGTTCATTTCAACTTGCTGACATATTTGTATGGCTTTTGCGCATGCGCAAATTTCAAGGTAGTTAGAAGTCTTTTTTTTTATATCTATCTGTCAATAGCTCAAGCTGGAGCGCTAAATGTTTTGGTTTCGGCTCTAGCACCTAAGTCAATCTTTTTAAAACCTTTTGAAGTCAGTATTATATATTAGGTATAATATAATATTCAGTAGAGAATTGGCTCCGAATTAAATATATTTAAGCGTATTTTACGGTCCCACCGCTAATTATTAAATATTGTTATCGAGAATATATGTACTAGTAATTATAAAACCTTTTAGTGTTTTCATGATTATAAAGAAAAAAAGAAACAATATAATCTTTCTTTTCTATCATTAATTAACTTTTATGCAAAGACGTTATTTTCTGATGAGTTATTTGTTTTTTCTCCCAACTTTTTTTTTGTGCCCAAAGTATAAAAGTATCATTAAGACACATAATGGCGAAATGTGAGTGAGGATGGTGTTAAATCAAAGTTATTATTTATTCAGAACATTTACACGCAGTTTTCTCCACGTTTTTCCTTTATATATACTCTATAAATGAACGCGATCACACAAATATGTGCAAAAAAAAAGTGCTGCACTTAGATATTCTTTTTTTATTTTTTCTTTTACTTATAAGTGAAATAACTCGAACCTATAAAAGTACGCAGGCAGTATTTATGAAGAGCTGATTCTATAAGTCATGTTTTTACTTATATCTTTTTTTTTTTTTTTACTAATATTCTGACTTTTATTAGATCTATTCACCGAAATTCGTAAAAGCAATATGAAATATTCCCTAGGTTTATTTTTATTTTTTTATATATATTTTTTACCAGTCTGTAAACAAACTGCTTCCGTACAATACATATCGCTATATGTTTATTATTATTATTTTTTCATGTCACAATTAGGATAACTGTTTATAAGAATATAAAACCCTGACAAAAAAGATGATCTCGTAAGAGGGATATTTTTGTTTTAATTCATTAAGAACATTATAGGATAAGCCATTTAGTCATAATCTGTTTACTGCTGTTCCCAGCCCTGAACCCCATATTACCATTTTATTATTCAAATCTCTACTATTATATACAAGGAACTTTGTCTGTTTGTTTGTGTGTCTGTGAGTTCATTGAACGCCAAAATGACTGAGCCAATTGTTTTCAAATTTCACACAAAATGCAATTTATTTGTCTGGGGGTGTTCTTAGATAGATTTATACTGAAAGGCCTCCAATAATTATCGAAAATCGATAATCGAAAAAAAAACTCATTAAAGATGGAACAGTCTGATTTTAACCAAAGTTACCATTATACACAGTCTAACATCATAATAGCATTTGAAAAGTTTTATCACCGTACAAACAAATGTGTCCGGCGCATAAAATCAACAGTAGGTTCTTTTATATGACAGGGACACGTTCGAAATAAATATTTCTGTTTAGAGCATCATTGAACCATTGCACTTTCTTTTTGCATTTTAAACTCTAAATGAACCCATTATCACCACACAAGTATAAAAACCGGGCATATAAAATATACAGTGGGTACTTTCATATGACAGGGGCACGTTCGAAATGAATGCTTCTGTTTGGAGCAAAAGTGAAGCAGGATTCTTGACTTTTGCATTTTAAACTTTGATTTAAGCAATTATATATATATATATATTTATATATATATATATATATATATATATATATATATATATATATATATATATATATATATATATAAGAAAAGGAGCTAAAAACATATTTAATTTTAAAAGGGAAGCACAAAATAAGTGGATAGTCCTTAATCTGCGGAGTTTCGAAGAAATACTTTCCATTTTTCTTAAATCAGCCTTGACATCCCTGTTTTAAAATCTCTCCATTTCTACGCACAATTTATATTTCTTTTAATAATACTATTTGAAATCATTCCCTTTTTTCCTTGCAACCATTTGTTGAATTATTCCACGGAATTCTGCCTTTTGAATTACTTTGAACCATCTTCCATTAACGCGATTCCTTTGGATTTTACTTGTGGAAATGGAAATTTAATCAACTTTTTTTGATTTTACCGTTATTGGATATTTTACCCTTCACCAGACTATCCATTCACGTGAAATCACCCTTTTCTCTCCCCTATTCCCTCTGTTTCACTACTTTTTACCAAGTAAGCTCCATGACTTACTTGTAGTTTCATTAAGTATTTTTGCAAGCAAAATCCGATCCCGCATTTTGCTAATCCCAATCCTCTGATGAGAAGGAAAGTATTTCTTCGAAACTCCGCGGATTAAGGACTATCCACTTATTTTGTGCTTTCTTTTTAAAATTAAATATGTTTTTAACTCTTTTTCAAAGTGTTTTTTAACATGTTTTATTAACTACTTGTTCTTATTATAAGCTCTATTTGCTATTTGGTTTTATCGAGCTTTTACATCTGGTTGAGATTACTTTATAAATATTAACTCTTTAATATTTATAATATACCTTAGATTTGCCATCTTGGATTATCTTGGTAAACTTCATTGTAATTCTTATTTCATTGTATATATATATATATATATATATATATATATATATATATATATATATATATATATATATGTGTGTGTGTGTGTGTTCTCTACAGTGCAATGTGCTATGGATTAAGTCAGTGCGGGAAAGAATGTGAAGCTTCCTCCCGGTGTACCGCGATGGGTCTCCAAATAGAGATTGCAATCAAGCGATTTGATTGAAAAATAGGTGATTCTTGATGATAATAAAATATGGGAGGGTGAAACATTCGTTGATACTTATTAAATCCCGAGCATCGTCGGATTTCCCTGCTAGTTAATAAAATTTTAAAATAAATGTTTTCCGTTTCGTAATATTTGGATTATTTAGTCTGCTATAATCACATTGGTTGTTATTTTTATAACGTTTTGGCCGATGTAACCTCCAACCTTCTTCAAATATACCATTTTGAATTTTGAAGCCTTTTAGTTATATTTGAAAATATTTTGTATCATAAGTTTGATCATTCGGATTTGTACCGTTTTTCATCTTGGATATTAGACTCAAAACGTTTCAGCCGATGGAACTTGCGACTTTCTTCAGGTGCATTGTTTCAAACTCGGGAATCTTTGTGTCGAATTCGGGAACCTATACGGAATTTCGAACTGAACACTTTTATTCAATCTACATAAGTTGATTATTCTCATCGTTCCGCCATTTTACGAAGAATTGTAACATTTGAACTCAGAAATCTATACGGAATTTCGAACTGAACCATTTATTTAATTCAAAAAAGTAACGAGTTCTCATTCCGTTAGTTATGACCGGGTAGAAGTTTTAAGAAACTGTTTTTTCAGTACGTTTTCATAATTTGACCCGAATTCTCGTGAATTCCCGTCAAGCATGGATCGGGCGAGACCGGCAATTATCGGTGTCAGCTGAGCGTTGTTCAAATGTTGAAACGCTAACTGGACTTTTTATTTTATTTATTAAATTTTTGTTTCTGTAATGTTTTTAGTAATTTTTAAGGTGATATTTAGGGGGGAATGACTTTATTTTCTGATTAGTTACTTTTTATTATTTTTTTTAATTGAATTTTTGGGAGTTTGATTAGGCAATGAAAAAGCGCTATCTAAATGGAAGCAGACAACATTCGAATTGGAAGAAAGCGACTAAACCAACAAAAAGAAAAGAAAAGCTGGCAAACAAATATATTTTCAAACTCGCCAAACAGAAAAATGACAGGCAAGAAAATAAATCTATACATGTTAGAAAAAGAAATGAAAACATCGATACAGACAATCTCGTAATGTCAGGAGAAGAAATTGATGTCCCAAAAAGTGAGGTGCAATAATTGTAAACACAAATGTTTACTTTAAAAAAAAATCGTGTGTAAAGGATGGTTTCTCCTGGAGATGTACTAATGGGCGGTGCGACCAAAATAATTTGACTGAACAACAAGCTTTGAAAATAAAAAAAGCAAGAAAAAAAAACGGTTACAAAAAAGAAAAAAACAAAACAAAAAAAAAACTTTGCACTTACACCTAACAATTATACGGTTAAAAAAAATCTTTTCTTGGGCGAAAAAAACAAACAAATTTTTGTTGATAAATATTTTGCAAAAAAAAAAAATTAAATACTATAATGAAATAAACATATTTTCATTTTTCAAGGTAGATTTTTTTGTTATTTTTGATTATTTGCATTTGTATTTTTTCCGGTTTTTTTTTTTTTTTTTTTCATAAGTCTGCGTCTCTTACGACGCTCGGCTGACACCGATAATTGCCGATCTCGCCCGATTCATGCTTGACAGGAATGCACGAGAATTCGGGTCCGTTTTTTCTTGATATTTCAATTTTTTTTAGTGAGAATACTTTAGAGAGAATTAAACCGTCAACCTTCATTATACTGTCACTTAGAACTGATTTTTACTTAACATTTTTATCCGTTGCGCCATGTGTTAAGGCACAGTCTCAATCCTCATCTAAATAATTCCGAAATTCACAAAATAATTGTAAACGTCCGTCATAAAATATTAATATTGCCATTGAATTCTGTGTACATTTTTGAATAAATTATGTTGGAAGTTTGTATAGGCTTTGTCTTTCATTACTTCAGTAATGGACAGACAGACAGACACGCAGACAGAAATGTAAAGACTGAACAACCCCCTTCTTCGCCTTATTTTGTTCCATTTAATGTTTTTATTTTCCTTGTACTCAAGACAATCATCAAGGGGTTTTGTTTTGAGAGGCATGGAAACCATCGACGAGTAGCCAAAAAATGCCACCGATGGAATCGTTGATAAAATTCACAATCCTTTCGAAAATACAACTATATTTTGTATGAACCAACTTCCGTCGTTGCCTGACTTATCCACCAAGTTTCGGCCATGAATGTGCCACAGTCTTTATTTATCGCCATTTAACAATAAGCATGCATGCATACGATATGCAAAATTGTCGACAATCCTCTCTTCGTAATGATGATGATGTTGATGTTAGTGCTGTTGAACATAATCTTTCCGTAAGAATCAGATGATTAGTGTTAGCATTCGTTTCCCCGATATCTTACTAGTTAGAGCTCTTCCTAGGTCACCGGAAACTTATGTGAAGAACTATATGAAGGTTATCAACATCCCTCGGTGAAAGTGTTTCTATCAAACGATCTGGATTCGAGCTTGGAACGCCCAGGTTGTCAGCCTGTGATGCTAACCACTAAGCCAGCATCACTTCTCTGCCGCTGGTGCTGATGCTGCTACTGCTGAAGCTGGTGTTGATGCTGCTGATGATGCCGGTTGAATTGCAGGAAGGATTGTAAATTCTTTAAACGATTCCATGGGCGTTATTTTGTTGTGTTACTCTGTATATATATAATAATAACACTCTGTGGACCTTACTTGTTTCCATTTTGTCGAGCATGTCCATCTTTTAAAAAAGCAATGACAGGTGAATTATATATGCAGGACTAAAATTCGCAACGTTAGAAAAGGTTATTAAAAAAACTTTTCAAATTCGAAATATAAATATAGGAGTATATATTTATAGAACAACAACCATATCCAGATTTAAAAGGCTCAATATCAGTGATAGAGCCCAATATAAGCAGAAAAAGTCAAGATATTGTAGAATTAAATCTATCATATTTTATCCAAAACCAATGCCTCTCTGCACAAGAACTATTATTTCCATGGATTGGAGTTTACTCCTGCATTTCACCAAAGGTTTTTTTTTATACACGGACTTTTCATTCTTTCTCTAACCACGAATATTTTTTAAAGAGATTATTAAGGATATCCTGCGGAACCCCTTTTGTACTCACTAATTGCCCCACCTATTGCGAACTTTTCGATATCACTAGATATTTAAAAGCATACGTACTGGACTTTGCTGAGTATTCCCTTTCATTTCATCTATAAACATATGCTTTTCTTTCAATTTTCTTTCTCAAATGTTTTCAAAAATTGAGCTAACCAGCAAAAATAGATATTTATCGATACTTACCTTTTTCTAACGTTTTTCTTATGAAGAGAAGCGCTTTTCTTTGAAACTCCATGGAATAAGGAACCTTTCATTTTTATTCGTATTCCTTGTTTGGAATAAAATATTGTAAATTTAATTCTACAATATATTGACTTTTTCTAAACACACACACACACACACACACACACACACACACACACACACACACACACACACACACATATATATATATATATAAATAAATTCATTTGTCATCTCTTTTATATATATATATATATATATATATATATATATATATATATATATACTTATTTGCCATAATAATAAAATACCTACAGACACTAGTGTTTCATCCTTTCGGGAATCCTCAGTGTAGGGTGTCACGATTAACACCAGTCGATAGATTCTAACTCGGCGACACAAGCCATCTCTGGCTTGATTAGCAGAGACCGTATCCATTTAGCTACCGTTAACCACGTGAAATAATGGTGAAATTAAACATTTTTATTTTTAAATGTTTTTACGTCGGTTAGAGTGATCTAATCATTATATGATGATCTATGCATAAGAGCTAAATTGACCGACTTAATTAAACTGAAAGTGTTCAACGATAAGAAACAAGTATATATATATATATATATATATATATATATATATATATATATATATATATATATATATATATAAATGATGATGATTGCAACGTCTTGTCACACGAGTGCCACTTACTCATACACTTAAAGTCCATGAGCCCCAAAATGACTTCCATCACCACAGGACCATTTTAATAGACAAATGTCTGAGTGAGTATCTATACACAGATGATGTCTGAGGGAGTATCTATACACAGATGATGTTACAGAGTCTTAGCTTTGTACGACAGCTAAGTCTCTCTCTCCCGGTTCAAAATGCAAGAGTGCAAGTTCAAGCAAGAGCAAGATAGCTAGCAACAAGTTAAACTGCAGACCCGTTTAATGCGGGTACTGGTCTCCCACTTTAGGTTTTTTTAAATAAGAGAGTTGCTTCTCTTAGAAAGGTTTCCTTCACCACGGCTTATGGGAGCCCTCTCCACCCAACACACATACATACACACAAACACACACGGTGCTATTTGGTCATTGACCCCGAAAAAGGGTTCATTCGCCCTTTGAAAGGTCTTGTTTTTAATCCTTCAGGGAGACTAGCCACCCTCCTCACCAAACAAGTCTGGTAGGGGAACCAGTTTAGTCGCCGGTGATCGACCATGAGTCAGGTAGTACTAAGTTACATGGTTCCAGTAGCATATGACATGACCTGACAATATATATATATATACACACACACACACACACACACACACACACACACACACACACACACACACACACACACACACATATACATATATACAGGGTGACCCCCCAAAAACGGGCCCCGTGTACACTTTATTTGATATCTCTATTATTTATTTACTGATTGCCCTTATTTTACAGGACATGGCAGAATCAACGACCGTGAGAACACCAAGACCCAAGTTGATGCTGGGACAAAGAATACACTGTGTTAAATTTTACTACAAGACAGGCTTGAATGTGAAAAGGTTTCATCTAAAAGCAGAATTCAGAACTGGATGGACCACTTCGAGAAGTATAGGACCGTGGAGAGCCTCAACGCTGCCAGAGATAACCGTTCAAGCCACTCGGGACATCCCAAGAAGCGAACAGCTGAGCTGGTCGAAAGAGTGAGAGAGTCTTTCTAGCAGAGTCTGAAACGCTCTGTGCATAAGCGAAGTCACTCCCTCTGTATGTCCCATGAGACTTGCAGGAGAGTGCTGGTGAACGATATCAGGGCTTACTCATACAGAATACAGACGGTGCAGACCCTTACAGCCTCAGCCAAGAAGCAGAGGAGGGCTATGGCAGTCAAGATGCTCGAGAAGATTGAGGAGACATCAGGTTTCCTTAACCTCCTTTGGGCCTCAGATGAAGCCTACTTTCATCTTGATGGAAAGGCGAACTCCAAGACAAATGTCTTCTGGGGTTCTCCAGACCCAATGAAGTAGCCACCAAGCCCCTGCACACTCCTAACTGCACGGTGTTGGCTGCAATCTCGGCAGGAGGCATCATTGGACCAATCTTCATCAAAGAATCTGGCGCAGCAGTGACAGTCATCAAGGAGCAGTATGTGGAGGTCCTCAAAACCTTCAAGAGTGAGCTCCAGACCATCTACCCGTCGCTCATGAGCAAGTTCTGGTTCTAGCAGGACGGAGCAAGTTCTCACACTTCAAACCTGTCCCGAGATTTGCTGAAAGACAACTTCGGAGGCCGAGTGATCAGTCTCAAGACTGATTTTGAGTGGGCACCCCATAGCCCGGACCTAAGCCCTGGTGCTATCTTAAGGACAGAGTCTACGCAGGGAAACCCAGAACAATCACGGAACTCAAGGAAGCCATCAGGGAGGAGATGAGAGCCATTAACAGTTCGGTCTGTAAGAACGTCATGGACAACTTTGTGCTGCGCCTCAAGAAATGCACGGAGCTAAATGGAGGCCATTTAGAACATATGTTGTAGAACGGAGAATAAAAAGGCCAAAGACCCTAGTGTTTAGATGTGATGTTTTGAATATAATAAACTAGTTATGACCAAAGTTTATTTTCATTCGAACAAAACACTAAGAAATGGGGCCTAATTAAATTTGGGGCCCGTTTTTTTTGGATCACCCTGTATATATATATATATATATATATATATATATATATATATATATATATATATATATATATATATATGCGTCTAGGCGTGGCTCAGAGGTGTAGAGTTGTATGTTTTCGTTTTGATTCTAGCTGATGGCACTCAAGTCATATATATATTTTACAGTCACTACTATATATTAGCTTTACTATAATATTTGATAGATAATTGTTTCTATAATAATAATTACCTAATCTGCATTAATTACAATGTCATATTTAAGTGGATCTTGCGACTGAGCAACGCCGGCCAGCCTGTTAGTTAT